>NC_056725.1:1907868457-1908168457 GCF_019279795.1 Protopterus annectens
AAATGAAAAGTTTACTTAACTTGAGTAGTGTTCTAAAGTCGAGAATGGCCCGTTTATAATTAGGTACGAATACACACATCTTTTTATATATTTCCCACATTTTTTTCCATTTTTTATTTAACCTTTCTGCATTTTAAAAATGTTTTTTAATGTTTTCAACAAAGTTTTTTAAAAAACTTCTTGGTTCAAAAACTTTTTATTCATATACTTAATGTAACTTTATAAGTATTTACTCAAGTTTTTCACATTCTAAATGGTTAAAGAAATTATTTTTACACTTTTTATATTAATATCTATTTGAATGATTGTTCAAGTACATAAACATCTTTATTACACAATGGGCAGGATTCACGAAGGCTTGCACGGAGTCTAAGAGTAGTATAAGACTCCATGCAGCCTTCCCGATCCGGGAACAGCCCTAAATCCCATGTAAGAGACCAGCTAAAACGTCTCTTACATGGAGTGGGCGTGGATATGCTAATCACCTCACTTGCAGACGAAAGGCATGCAAATGAGGTAAATTAGTGATCCAGGAAGCCCAAAGCAGCCCGTGTAAGAGCCGTTTTAGCTGCAGAAATGTACCCAGTTGACAACTGAGTACTTTTCTGCAAAAAACACAATGGAGCCATGTCAGCTCCAAATAAAGGGTGCATATGTGTCAGGCAGCATGCCAATGGCCAAATATGTGGCCATTGGCAAGGTACCCCGAAGCAAATATAAGAAATAAATATTTTTTTTTTCGGCGTGTTTATACCCAGCGCAGCCCCACGCAAATGGGCTGCGCTGTATAAAACATAAAAATGAAGGTTATAAACCCACAAATGTGGGTTTTATGCAATCCATGGATTTACAATGCAGGGACCAGAAGACCAAAAACAACATGGCCACCGTTTAGTGGTTGCTAAGGGGGGAAGCTGAGTCTAAGACATGTAACTAAGCATTAGTAGGCAATCTGATGTAAATGAGTGTTAGGATACTGAATTCCACTGTCACATAGCAAATGAGCACATTCTGAGTAGTGTAAGAGATACATAAGGGGGAGGAATAGAGTAGGAGATAGGTGACATCACAGGGGGGAATGGTAGAAATAAATGCAGTTCATTGGTGGTCAGTGTTACATGACAGATGTCAGACACATATCATGGAAAGAGGAGTGCCACAAGATAAGCATGGGAAAGTCAAGAAATGGAAGGTGTACACTGTTGCTTACACCAAAGTTTCTTGCTGGGCGTGCATGCGCACGTGTGCGTGCCATGAAGCGCGAGTAGGGCAGTGTGCGTGTGTGTAAGGCAGACTGAGCATGCGGGAGCCTGTTGGCAGACTTGTAAGACTGTTTGCGCTAGTGTGCGCGTGTTTTAACCAGAATAAGTAGATTCTGAACCGTGTAAGCCTGTGTACGTGCGTGTAAGCCACTGTGAGCATGTTTCTGCTGGTATGCGCGTTGCTCCCCCCTGAGGAAACAGAAAGGAAAAAGGAAGCAACAGAATTAGTAGGAAGCTAGCAGGGAATACTGCTGGAGCTAGCAGGTGAAAACAATTAGAAGCAGGCAATTACACAGTCAGAATAGTAGCTCAGCCAAGCACTTAAAACTCTGCAAACAGCAGTGCAAGATGTTTCTCTCAAGAGACACTGCAAGACAGGAGAAAGCTATTAGAAGTGAAAACTGAAAAAGCTGAACTCAGAGCAGAAATGCTAGGGGCTGCCATAGCTGTCATAAGGAGACATAGGCTACTTGCTGAGGGTGGTGACAATGCAAATGGTGCCAGACAACCCACAGTGAGGAGATGGAGAAGAGTGTACAGGCCCAGGGTCACCTACCATGGGTTACATGAGCTGGAGATAGTAGAGTGCTATAGAGTGGACAGAGACCTCCTGCAGCAAATTGTTGAGCTGTGCAGGCCACGCCTCACACACAGAACCAACAGAGGGGAACCCATCCCAGTGGAAACCAAGGTATGTGTTGGCCTAAGAATACTAGCAACAGGTACCTTCCAGAGACCAACTGGTGATATGATGGGGATATCACAGGCATCAGCCTCCAGGGTACTGCACCAGTTCCTGGATGCCATGTCAGCACATGTCGGTGATCATGTATAAATCCCCAATGCCCGTGAGGTATGCGTCTCTTCCAGTAAATAGCGGAATACCCTGAGGTAGTGGGTGCAATAGACTGCACGCACATATGCATCAAAGCACCAGCCGGTGAGCGGGGTAGGGCCTACATTAACCACAAGGGCTTCCCCTCCATCAACTGCCAGGTTGTGTGTGATGCCCAGGGCATAATAATGAATGTGTGTGCTGGCTGCCCTGGGAGCTACCATGATTCCCATATCTGGCATTTGACGCAGCTGTACCAGACATTTGCCAATGGGGACATCCCACATGGACACCTAGTGGGGGATGCAGGTTATGCACTGGAGCCGTGGCTGATGACACCCATCAGAAACGCAAACACACCTGAACAGGAACACCATAATGAGGCACACGCACAAACATGTAATGTAATAGAGCGTGTGTTTAGGCTGCTCAAGTCACGGTTCCAGTGTCTGGACACATCTGGTGGAGCCTTGCAGTACTCACCAACTACATTTACCCAAATTGTCATGGTATGTGCTATGCTACATAATATGATCTTGCGAAAACAGCTGCAGCAGGACCAGCATAGGGCCGGGCCAAACAGGCCCCCACCATTGCCAAGGCCATCACAGGCAGAGCGTGACTCGGAGGAGGAACAACCTCAGCCTGCCCCAGTAGGCAGAAGGAGGTGTGCCCAGTATGCCCTGGCCTTGGCAAAGAGGCAACGCATAGCACATACACTGTCTCAGTAGGAACCCTGGGAATGATACCACTCTCTGACTCACTCATATAATAACAGGGATGCCTAAAATGACATAACCTGCTCTCAAACATGTACAGGGAGTGTAGTATGTGCATCCAACAGAGGTAGCCCTGCAGCACCACCTGAGGCATGAATGCCATGTGTTAAGCAATGTAACAACATGTAGTATATGCACACTTGATGACCCTGACTAACATCCTACCCTCACCAAGCATGATGCCACAATATGACAATGAGATGATCAATTGCAATAAATGGCTGAAGTATTGCAGTTAGTCAAAGGGGATCCAATGTGTGCCAGCCTGGGATGACATGCTGAGCATGACATGATGCTCCACCTGCTAGGGGTGGTGTGCACCTATCAGTCCAGGCCTTATGGATACTGGCAAAGGCTATTGTTACCCACAGTGTGCCCTGAATAGGTAAGGCTCAAAACACAAACCCACCTCCATAGGTATCACAAGGGATAAGAACCTAGATGTAATGCTACCCAATGCCAGAAGTCTAAACAGCAAGATGCATGCAGTCTAAACTCCCCCAGTATGGAGAATGTTGATATCTGTCCTGTAACAGAAAACTGGGTCAAGGCTCACAACAGCACCCTAACACTACCAGGTTACACCTCATACTGTGCTGTACAGCCTCAAAACATGGAACAAGCTACAAAAGGAGGGTGACTAGCAATAATTGTCAAGGATAGCCACAACCCCATGTTGGTACCACAACAAGAAGCAGCATGGACTAGCCATGGTCAAGTAACAGTGGCTAAAACTGCCTCCCAGTTTATAGCCTGCTACAGACTACCATCCTAACACCAGGAACTGCACCTGGCCTGTGTTGGAATACATGAATATATCAAGCCCTCCAAACCACATTATATTGTGTGACTGAAAATACCCAGACATAGACTGGGAGCATTATACTAGCTCCAACACTGTAGGACAAAAGTTCCTAGAATCCATAAACCAAAATACCCAGGAACAACGTACCACTCCCACAAGAGGGGTAAGCATACTGGATGTGATAATCAGCAACATGGGTACTGGATGGCAAGATGAGAAGTGTATCCGTCACTGGTAAGACCAGACCACAGAGTAATCACACTGGATATACACATCCTGACCACAGTCCCTGGCCAGAAAACCACAGTGAAAAACATGTGTAAAGCAAAAGTTGCACTCCTCCAAACTGATGTGGAATCCATTAAAGGCCCTGTGCAGGTGCAAAATATGGGCCACACCTCAGAACCTGTTATACAGGCATTCCATGAACACTGACAGGAATGCTTGGATTATGCAATCCCAAATAAAACCAAGACACAATGCCATACACGCAGGCATCTGGCATGGTGGACTCAAGCTCTACCAAACCATGCAAGAGAATGAGGAAGCTACTACATGATAGAGCAAACATAAAAAGGGAAGTAATCACTGATCAGTAGTATGGCAATAAAATATGTCCACACATACAATCCACTAAGGCCAGCTACAACAAGTTGAATCTGTGAATCTTGAAGCAATGTTACACCTGCCCCAAGTACACAGACAACCCTGAACTCCCCCCAAGAAATACAAATATATGTGAGAAATGAAACCAATTATCCAAACCGGAGGCTGAGCTCCCTCAACTCAGTACTGTCAAAACTAGTCAGGAGGAGAAGGTAACCACACACACCACAAACTCAGTCCCACATAGACCTATCACAACTGCAAACCAAAGACATAAACACAGAAAAACATTCCAAGAGGCCCTAATTACAAACACACCACACCAACAGAGGCCTCCAAAGCAGACACCCAAGCAACCACAACCTCCAAACATAGCACATGCAACACATAGTACACAAAGCTGGTGTGCCAAACAGTCACAGGCCAGAAGGAGAAACAACATGCCTAATACAGATGTAATAGGTGACTACATAGTCAGACACACTGCTGTCCCGCTCACCAGACTGAACAAGGCAAAGGGTACAGTAAGCTGCCTGTAGGCTGCTACAATATGCCACATAACACAAATACGCAGGTCACCCCAAAGCAAGTAGAAATATGATGTAGTCATTGTCCATGCTGGCGTGAATGACCTGAGATGTACCTCCCCAGACTACATGAAAAGAGACATAGATGAGCTCTCCGATTATGTAGTCCAGGCCGGTATGATACTGACCGTTTGCAGCATCCTACCCTCACCAAGAATGATGCCACAGTACAAACACAGAATGATCAGCTTTAACAAGTGGCACAATTACTGGTGTCATTCCAAGGGGATCCAATGTCTGTCTGCTTGGGATGTCATGCTTGACAAGCCACGCTGCTTTTCCAGGGATGGCTTGCACCTGTCACCCCTGGGCGTCTGGATATTCGATAAGGCTTTTGCCAGCTCCATAGAGCCTTTCGTAGGCAAGGCTGAAAAGACTAACCCACCACCCTAGAAAACATAAGTGGAAAGAAACATAAGGGTAATGCTGACCAATGCCAGATGTGTAAACCTCAATATGCATGCTCCTGAGGCCCTCCCCAGTATGGAGAACATTGATGTCCGTGCAGTGACAGAAACCTGCAGAAAGCCTCCTGACAGCACACCAGCACTACCAGGTTATACCTCATATCATGCGTTATGGCCCCAAAACCTGGACCAAAACATAAAAGGAGGGGGAGTATCCATATTCAGCACAGACACCCATACGTCCAGGTAACTGACAATGCACAAAGCATCGGAGACCACCCATGTGCAACTAACCGTAGGCAAAACTGCTGTACAGTCTGTAGCATGCTACAGACCACACTCTCACACACAGGAACCCCACCCAGCCGTCCTGAAGACACTGGACAGTATGAATGTCTCACCAAATACCAAACAAGGTACACACAAATTACCACATAGGTGGTAAACCATTATGTATGGAAGGAGTAATCAGGGACCTAGGGACACAAGTGGACAGTAACCTGTTATGTGACACTCACATTGCCAACGTGGCTAGGAAGACTTTCTATATTGGACACCGTATCATGAAAGGATTCACATCTACGTCAACAGAGGTCATTGTGCCCCTATACTGTTCTCTTATCAGACCCATAATCTAGTACAATGCCTCATTTGGGATGTACCTTACCCGACACCTGCAGCAGTTAGAAAGACCTCAAATGTACCTCACCAAGATGATAAAGGGTCTCAAATATATGTCATATTCTGCCTGGCTGTAGACACCCCAGCTGAATGCAGTCACATACTGCCTACACAGAGGCGTTGTATGTCTATTGTACAAAGCCATGTCCAACACAGGAGTAATGGACATGCTCCACCCCAGAAAACCCAAAGCCATCGGAGCTGTGAGAGTGAGAGATGTCAACCTCAACACATAATGAAATAGGATGTGCTGAAGGGACAGATACATAACCCAGAGGCTCCCTACACCCTGGAACAGAATCCCACTCCATGTTAGGCAGAGCCCCTCACTGACACTCTTCAACAGGAATCCTGCCAAGTGGATGGATGATCGTACATGTACACTGGGGGTCTTCACTGTGTCACGTCCAGACAGAGGCACAGTAAAGTAAATCATAAATGGCCATAATATTCACATAGCAAGGGGTGGCGAAAGCCACACACACTCTGGCTAGGCTTATAAATGCCCTAGGGTGGATAGCCTAGTATGAACCTATGAACCTATGAAGATACAAATTGTACAGGACACTAAGGATAATCACAAGGCTTTCTTAACTGATGGTAGGAACCTTGTTGGTAATTCACAGATATGCTCTGAATCACTCAAATATTACAAACAACATACCAAACATACACACATATTGCCAACATCCAACCTGACAGATGCAGTGCAACCCCCCCCCCCCCCCAGAATGCAAAATATCTATCCCAGCAGACTGCTGGCCCCTGACATTGCAGATGCTGAGGTAACAGCCAGCATCTACAAAGCAAAACGCACAGCAGCAATGGTATGAGATGGTGTCCTGGGCTGAGTCCAACATGGACTCCAAGAAGAATGGAATGCCAAATCACACTACTGCTCAATGTCAGCCTTACCACAGGATATGTACCCAAAGAGCAGTGTACGACAACAGTGGTCCTTCTCAACAAAGGTGTTGCCTGAATGGATACTGTAAACTACCACCCCAGAATCCTGACAAGCTTGGTCTGCACAGCTATGGAAAGGATCAGCATGTACCGCAAACATAAAGATATTGGGGACCTATTGACACCGGACCCTACCCAGTGTGGCTTTCTTAAGTGCAGATCCTGCCCCTTAAACATGTTTGACTCATTTGAAACAGTCATTAAGGTCATTGATGAGGGCAATGTGGTCCACACAGCGTAGCTGGACCTTGCAAAGTCTTCCATACAATACCCCACATGTTCATTATAGATAAGCTCACCAGCTTAAATATAAATCCCTATGTCAGTAGAGGGGTTGCAATCCAGACCAAGGACAGAACTGACATGGTCAGACATGCTGCAGCCATGTCAGACTACAAACCAGATATAACTGGCATCCCACAAGGCTTGGTCCTGGGACCTCCCTCATTTGGTATATATGTCCCATAGGTACAGGCCAACATGGAAGGACTGTGTCTGAACATGTTTGCAGAGGACTACAAACTGGCCACCATATCTGACCCTCCAGATGACACAAGCATCCCACAAAAGGGCCACATAGAAACAGACAACTGGTGCCATAGCCATGTCAGCAAACTAATTGCAGAAAAGTGTATAGTCAACCCCTGTGGATATACAGTAAGTGCCCACCAATTACCACATAGGTGTTAACCCATTAAGTACTTAACATGTAATAAGAGACCTGGGGACACAAGTTGATAGATATCCTGCATTGGACAAACATGTGGCTGTAGTGGTTACAGAAACATACCATATACCCACCTAATCATGAAGGTTGTCAGATCTAGATAAGGAGAGGTCATTGTGGCTCTGCAGTCATCCTTCATCAGCGTTACAATTGACTGCAATAGCCCCTGTGGGATGTACCTCAGCAGACACCTCCATCAACTGTAAAGTCCCCAAAAGTACCTAACCAGGAGTATCAAAGAGCTTGAACAGATGCCATGTGTTGCCTGATTAAACAAACTGCAGCTCCACACACTGCCATACTGCCCACCCAGAGGCAAGCTGTGCCTGATGTATAAAGCCATGTCCAAGCTGGAATCAATGAACATGCTGCACCTTGTACAATCTGAATGGCAGTGAGCTATGCACATGAGAGACCTGAACCCCAGCACTGACAAACATAGGACAAGCTGTACTGAATGATCCATAACGCAGAAGCCACCCCCACTCTTGAGTAAACTCCCAGTACAGGTTAGCCAGAGAGTCACTCATCGACTCTCCTCAAGAGGAATCTTGATGAGCGGATGGGAGATGGTAGGTTTACCCTGGGTATCACTGTTATGTCACGGGTAGACGGAGGCACAGTATACTAACCATGACATATGTCATGACAAACTCCACTTACAATGTGTGTCGAAGGACAAACACACTCTCCGACTAGCATTAGAAATGGCCTAGGGCACATCGCTAGTGTTTGCCAATGTGCACCTATGTTGTGGAATACACTACCAATGTTGGACAAGCCTGGTTTAAGTAGTTCATATCTGAACATAATGTAACATGGTCAGATGTGCACAACTGGCCCCTAACCAGGCTGTTGTGCTCACTATGAAAATGTAAAGTAGTGATAGGACTAAAGCCCAGGATACTGTCCACCACAGTGAAAGTACTGAACCAGTACACGATACGGTACTACAGTGTTAGGTCAGTATGAAAGGATGTTGACAACTGTATGCAAAGTATCCCATGCAAACCCTGCAGGCACAGTATAATCCCTGTTGTGTTCAGACACAAAGCAGTTGGACAGTAACTACACAATATGACACACAACACACAACCATAAACGTGAGATATTGTTGAAGTTCACACTCATCCACAAATGTGGTGGGCTGCAGAGTTCAACATATGGAAAGCTCACACTGGGCATGCTCGCACACTTTGATAAATGAGACATATGTCAGACAACATGCCATGGAAAGCCTGAACTGGGCATGCTCACACACTTAGGCCAAATCTAAGTTTAGCAGTTGGCCACACATATCCGGTATTTGTACGTGTAATTCCAGGAACCAACCACATTACAGCAATCTGCCCAGTGCACACAGTTAAATGACTACAGAGACATACGTGATATAGTGGAACCCTCTCATATTCAAACATCTTCCACAGATACACAAGTCGTTCATAGAAACAGGGAATGCTATGGCAATAAAGACCTGCAAACAGTCTATCAGCAACAAATATTGTGCATCTGACAATTAAACATATGGGTGTAGAGGTCAACACTAGGCTGTTTGCCCTAGGGAATGACAGCTTAGCCAGAGTGTGCTTGGCGTCTGCCTCCCCAGTATAGTAGGCTACTGTGCCACTGTAACGTAGGTCACATAAGGCACTCTGTGAGGTTAGTATGCTGTGCCTCTGTCAAGCAGGGACACAGTGGAGATCCCAGGGGTTGAATTTGCTAAGCCACATCCATGTTGTTGGTGTGTGCTGGAAGAGGGTTGGTGAGGACCTCTAACAGTAAGTGGGCATCAATAACAGACTGAGGGGAGCCTTATCTGCATTGTCTGGACAATTTCACTGTCAACACTTTGTCGTGATGATTATGAGGGATTGAAGTGTCGTGCCAGTACTGTTCAGAGATGTCCTCCCTCTGTGGGCTACTGCTCTGCAATGTATTAGCTCACTCCATCTGTTGGACAGCTCATATATGGCTGGTGTACACCTGACAGGTGTCCTGTTGTGGAGCAGTCATGGGTATATTTGGGATAGCATGATCAATGCAAACCTTCCACATGCTCATAGAATGCAATTGTCAAGGATTATGCAGAGTGGCCTGTATACTCCCCCAGCATGGGTCCTTTGAGGTCTTTCACTCCAGTCTTCACAAGTGTAAAGTCTGCTTTTGATAAATACACTTTGTTTGCAGTGACAACCTTGCCTGGGGGTGGGGATGGGATAT
The DNA here is from genome assembly GCF_019279795.1 of Protopterus annectens. NCBI lineage: Eukaryota > Metazoa > Chordata > Ceratodontiformes > Protopteridae > Protopterus > Protopterus annectens. Next base: position 1,907,878,333 of record NC_056725.1, read on the forward strand.
GGATGTCCAGGGAAAGGTGGGTATGGTCAGATATCAACAATGGTGGTATACCTCTGCTGTGGAACTGTGAGTACCCATGTTGCAGATAGTCAGGTGCAATGTGTATTCCCCCTTGTGGCTGTGGTGAGTGGTTTTGCCATAGCACATGGACTCACAAATTGTAGTGGCTGTAGGGTAATGTTGTAGAGGGCTGAGTAGTTCCCACACACAATATACCTGTACCTGATGTTAACAACTGGAATGGTGTATGTGAACACCTGCATATCTTGGCACTGTTCCCAGGGAAGCAAAGTGTGTGTCCTGGATGTGGGAGGGGTGGTCCAAACTGGTTGTGTTGTGTGTTACAGGTCCTGTGGTCACGAAGCATGGTATAGAACATAACCTGCCAGTGCGATGTGCATATCTGACCCTGAAGTAGGTGGCTGCAAATGCATATATGTACTATCCCCCACCTGACAGGTAGTACTAGATGTACATACCTCTGTAGAAATAATGATGTCAGCACCCTGTAAATACTGCAGGTGCAGAACAGATGCCCAGCAATTCGGGTAGTGTGCTCTGTTAACGTGTCTCTTTCAAGTGTCATAATATAGCTAGGTAGGGGTTTGAATCCTGAAAATGCTCAGTGTGTGTGTGGTTGAGCGGGGTTGGTGTGTGTGAGAGCAATGTCCCTTTTGGCAACTGGGAAAACACACTACAGGATGCACATTCCCCTTTCTAAACACTGATGATGTCAGCACCCTATAAGTAAAGCAGGAGAAGGGAAACCTCCCAGTAATGCGAATAGCGCGCTTCGCTAATGCGTCTGTCTCAAGTGTCATAACATAGTTAGGTAGGGGTTTGAATCCTGTAAATGCTCAGTGTGTGTTGAGGGGGGTTAGTGTGTGTGCAATTCTGTATGAAAGAAATGTTCCTTTTGGCAACTAGGAGAACACACTACAGGATGCACATTCCCCTTTCTAAACACTGATGATGTCAGCACCCTATAAGTAGAGCAGGAGAAAGAAAACCTCCCAGTAATGCGAATAGCCCGCTCTGCTTATGCGTCCATCTTGTGTTTCATAACATAGTTAGGTAGGGGTTTGAATCCTGCAAATGGCAAGTTTGGGTGAGTGGGGGGTTAGCTTGTGTGCAATTCTATGTGAGGGAAATGTCCCTTTTGGCAACTAGAAGGATGCACATTCCCCTTTCTAAACACTGATGATGTCAGCACCCTATAAGTACAGCAGGAGAAGAAAAACCTCCCTGTAATGTGAATAGCGTGCTCTGCTAATGTGTCTGTTTTGAGTGTCATAACATAGTTAGGTAGGGGTTTGAATCTTGCAAGTGTGTGTGTGGGGGAAGGTGAAAGTAGGGTATGTGCAATTACATATGTGAGAGAACTGACCCTTTTGCCAACCAGTACGACACACCAGCTGCTGCATATTCCAATCTCTACACAGAGATGATGTCAGCACCCTATAAGTACAGTGGAAGAGGGCAAATCTCCCAGTAATGCAAATAGCACACTCTGCTACTGCGTCTCCCACTACTGTCATAGCACAGTTAGTTATGGCTTTGAATTCCACACATGCCACGTGTGTTTTTATCACACAGAATGCCCATGTGTGTAGGTTGTTGTTCACAATAATGCATGACATCGATTAACCCAGTAATGGCAATGGACACAGATGATGTATGTGTGTGCCAAATACACATATGTACCTGTGACCTTCAATAGTTCCCATGTCTGACGCCTGCCACATGTGAATACATGGTATTTGCACTGGATAACATGACTGTGGTCTTCTGTGCGGGTGCTGCATGTGGTATGTGTATATACAGTGTGAGATGTATATGGTATCATCCTAGCAGCGAGGGATACACATCTGGTCTGGGGCATATAGTCTACATGTTGTTGGTGAACAGGTGCTGCATGTTTTCACCTGTTATGGGAGTAGTAACAAGTTGTTCCATAGCAATGCAGTGACTACATGCTAGGAACCTTTCAGCTAGGGTGTTGTAGCTACAGTAATTCATCAGCATTCAGTAATACGTCAGCATTCCTGGTGAGGGTATGATGCCAACCAAGGTCAGGGTCATACCAGCCTGTGCCACATGCTCAGAGAGCCCTTCCATGTTCCCTATCATGTAGTCCAGGGAGATACATCACAGGTCAGCCATAGTGGCATGGACAATGACTGAGTCATATGTGTCCATGCCTCTGACTGACCTGTATGCTTGTGTTATGTGGTGGACCATAGTGCCCCACGGGCATATCACTGTGACCTTCACCTTGTCCAGCCTGGTGAGCGGGACCTCACTGTACTGGACAATAAAGGTACCTAACACAACTGTAGCAGGTGTGTTGTCTAGCCGTACAGGCTGTGACTGTTTGGCACACAGGATTTGTGTGCTATGTGTTGCACGTGCTGTGTTCCGGCTTAACGTATGCCTGTGTGCCAGCTGCAGGGGTGTCTGCTGCTCAGGCAGGATGCTATTCTGAGGCTCCACGAATGGCCCAGTGTGTTCACGTGTTTGGATTGCTGTCAGTGTAGGTCTACATCAGACTGGTATTGTAGTCACTGTAGTATTTCATGCCACCTGACAGGTTATGCCTGTACTGGGTTCAGAGTGCTTAGTCCCCAGTTTGGCTATGTGGTTGCATCTCATACATGTGTTGTACTTCCATGTGTAGGGGAGAGGGTTGACTGTGTACATGTGGCAGCTGTGACATTGCCACATGACCCACATATTCCACAACTGTACCATAAAGGTGACTGACAAGTGACCTTTGCACATGCTACTATAGTATTGCGATTGCCATGGTGATTAACAGCACATAGGGCCAATGGGGAACAAGGTACATAGGTTCATAGGTTCATAGGTTCATACGTTCATACTAGGCTATCTGCCCTAGGGCATTTATAAGCCTAGCCAGAGTGTGTTTGGCTTTCGCCACTCATTTTAAATTAATTTTGCTATGCCCTTTTTCGAGGTTAGTATACTGTGCCTCTGTCTAACAGTGACACAGAAGTGATACCCGGGGTAAACCTACGATCTCCCATCCTCTCATCAAGATTCCTATTGAAGAGAGTCAATGAGGGACTCTGCCTAACCTGGACTGGGATTTTATTCCAGAGTGAAGGGAGCCTCTGGGTTATGAATCTGTCCCTCCAGCATGTCCTATTTATTTCAGTGCTGAGGTTCAAGTCTCTTGAGCGTGTAGCTCGATGGGATTTGGATTTTTTGATGTGCGGCATGTCCCTTAATTCCAGGTTGGACATGGCTTTATACGTCAGGCACAGGTCACCTCTGAGCAGGCAGTATGCCACTGAGTAGAGCTGGAGTTTCTTTATCCGGGCAGCATATGGCATCTGTTTGAGCCCTTTGATCCTCTTGGTGAGGTACTTTTGTGGTCTTTCCAGTTGCTGCAGGTGTCTGGTAAGGTACATCCCAAAAGGGGCATTGTACTCAATTATGGGCCTGATGAGGGATGAGTAAAGAGGCACGATGACCTCCCCTGATCTAGATGTGAATCCCTTCATGATTAGGTGGGCTATATAAAATGTTTTTCTAACCACGTGGTTGTCAAATGAGAGATTGCTATCAACTTGGGTCCCCAGGTCCCTAATTACTTCTTCTGTACTTAATGGATTACCACCTATGTGGTAATTTGTGGGCACTTTGTTTTTGCCAAAGGGGATGACTATACACGTTTTGCCGTTTTGCTTGAGACCATGGCTCTGGTACCAGTTATCTGTTTCTATGAGGCCCTTTTGGAGGATGCTTGTGTCGGCTGGAGAGTCGATTATGGTGCCCAGTTTGCAGTCATCTGCGAACTTGGTCAGCCACAGTCCTTCCGTGTTGGCCTGTACCTCCGAGAAATATATACCAAACAAGAGAGGTCCCAGGACTGAGCCTTGTGGGACGCCACTTGTAACTGGTTTGGAGTCTGACATGGCTCCAGCAATTCTAACCATGTGGGTTCTGTCCTTGAGCCAGTTTGCAACCCATCTAGTGACATAGGGGTTTATATTTAAGCTGGTGAGCTTATCTATAATGCCCGAGTGGGGTATTGCATCGAAGGCTTTTGCGAGGTCCAGGTAGGCTGCGTGGACCACCTTCCCCTCGTCAATGGCCTTGGTGACTGTTTCAAAGAAATCGACCAGGTTTAAGAGGCAGGATCTGCCCTTAATAAAGCTTTCCCAGAGGTGTATGTCTAGGTGAGTGACATCAGCAGCCTTCTCAAAGTTGAGTATATGAATTGTACGGAGTGTGAGTAGCCTAAACAGCATTGCTCTCTACTCAGTCAGACACACAAACAGTTTCCAAGTCTGGGGTTAGAACACCTACCTAATTACTTTATCACACTACAGCAGTACGCAGTTACAAGACACGCTACGGAGATTAATGGGTGATGATTTTCCCAGAGGTGTATTTCTAGGTGAGTGACATCAGCAGCCTTGCCAAAGTTGAGTATATGAATGGTACGGAGTGTGAGTAGCCTAAAAAGCATTGCTCTCTACTCAGTCAGACACACACCAGATTCACACACAAACACACAGTTGCCAAGTTTGGGGTTAGAACATTTATCTAACCACTTTATCACACCCCAGCAGTACACAGTTACAGGATGTGCTTCGGAGATTACTGGGCTATGATTTTCCCAGAGGTGTATTTCTAGGTGAGTGACATCAGCAGCCTTGCCAAAGTTGAGTATATGAATTGTACGGAGTGTGAGTAGCCTAAAAAGCATTTCTCTCTACACAGTCAGACATGCACACAAACACACACACACAGTTGCCAAGTCTGGGGTTAGAACTACTACCTAACTAGTTTATCACTACAGCAGTATGCAGTTATAGGACACACTATGGAGATTACTGAGCTACAGCTCTCCCAAAGGTGTATTTCACATTGGATGACCTCAGCAGGCTTGTCATAATACTGCTATGGGGAGGGCGGTGTGTGCATGGGCCATAACCCATTCATTTAGGGGTTGACATGCCACATGCAGGCACACACGGGGTCATATGTCACAGGTACATGTATACAGCTACTAGATGACTACTTCCTTGTACAGTCATGTTGCTCAGCTGACACAGGCACCACATAGTCTGCCATGCTGAAAGATACTGGTGGCTAGTATCTGCAGTGAGTGACATCTGCACCTCATGTGTTTGGGGCCCTTTGGTTGTGTGCTGAGTGGGACAGGCTTGGATGGCTCCTTGTCATGGTCACCCTCTTCCACACATCTACCTCTGGCTTATTATAGTGTGTTGTCCTTACATATATGTCTGTATTCCCATCCACTGCGTGTGCAAGGCAGGAGTGGTGCATACTGACATGTGTCTGCACTAAGAACTGCGACTGCCAGATATGTCTGGTCCACTGGTGTTTGCAGACATGACCTTCATGTGTTTAAGTGTGTGAGCATGCCCAGTATGACCTTTCAGTATGTTGTTGACTGACATTGCCTTCATTCCTCTAAGTCTGTGAGCATGCCCAGTATGGCCATCTGTATTGCATGTGTGGATCAAGTCCAGGTAGTTTGTACTGCGGTGCTGACCTTCGTGTTGTACACCGACAGGTAGCATGCTGTGTCTGCAGGGTATCCATCGGTCATTTGGCATTGACTGTTGCTACATTCCTACATACCGGGAGGGAGGGGACACCTGACTGTTTCTACATTTCTACACAGGCGTAGGGGGTACACCTGACTGTTACTATAAGTGTACGTAGGATGGGGGGGCACACCTGACACTTGTACACATTTGCTAGGACTGTACTGGTATGTCGGGTACTCCATTTCAGTCTGTAGTCTTACCTATTGTGCTGGCTAAAGACATACCAGTGTACTACAGATCTTAGCTTTCTGACTTCCTAGCCTTCACAACTTACATACAACTGCCTGGCCTGCTGTAGTCTGTCTGTGTAGGCCTGTGGGTGGGGTTACCCATAGGGCTCATTCAGTGGCCACAGTACAGCATTTGTTTGTGTTTGTCTACACCTATCCTTCTGGCTGTAACTGTTGTTAGGTATGTGACCCCCCCAACTGGCATGTGTGAGTCACTTACCTTGTGGGTGTCCCAGTATTGAGGGTGGTGCTGCAGGGCTGCCCATGTTGGATGCACATAGTACACTCCCTATACATGGTTGAGCACAGGTAGTGTCATGTTTGGCATCCCTTTTATTGTATGTGTGAGTCAGAGAAAAGTGTCTTTCCCTGGGTCCCTACTGTGTCAGTGCATGTGCTATGTGTTGCCTCTTTGCCAAGGCCAGGGCATACTGGGCACGCCTCCTTCTGCCTACTGGGGCAGGCTCAGGTTGTTCATCCTTCAAGTCACTTTGTGCCCGTGCAGGCCTTGGCAATGGTGGGGGGCTGTGTGGCCCTGCCCCATGCTGTTCCTGCTGCAGCTGTTTCCGCAGGATCCTATTGTGCAGCATGGCATATATGAGGACAATTTGGGTATATGTAGTTGGTGAGTACTGCAAGGTTCCACCAGATGTGTCCAGGCACCGTAACCGTAACTTGAGCATCCCAAACACACACTCTATTATGATTCGTGTTTGTGTGTGTGCCTCATTATGGAGTTCTTGCTTGGGTGTGTGTGCATTTCTGATGGGTATCATCAGGCATGGTTTCAGTGCGTATCCAGCATCCCCCACTAGGTGACTGTGTGGGATGTCCCCATTGGCAAATATTTGGTACAGCTGCGTCAGATGCCGGATGTGGGAATCGTGGTAGTTTCCAGGGCAGCCAGCACACACATTCATTATTATGCCCTGGGCATCGCACATGACCTGGCAGTTGATGGAGGGGAAGCCCTTGCGGTTGATGTAGACCCTACCCCACTCACCAGGTGGTGCTTTGATGCATATGTGCATGAAGTCTATTGCACCCACTACCTCAGGGTATTCTGTTATTTGGTGGAAGAGACGCATTTTGCTGGCCAATGCCTCATGAGTGATGGGGAAATATACGTGCTCACCATGTGCTGACATGGCATCCAGGAACTAGTGGAGTACCCTGGATGCTGATGCCTGTGAAATCCCCATCATATCCCCAGTTGGCCTTTGGAAGGTACCTATAGCTAGTATTCTTAGGCCTACACATACCTTGGTATCCACTGGGATGGGTTCCCCTCTGTTAGTTCTGTGTGTGAGGCATGGCCAGCACAGCTCAACAATTTGCTGTAAGAGGTCCCTGTCCACCCTATAGCACTCCACTATCTCCAGCTCATGAACCCCTTGGTAGGTTACCCTGGGTATGTACACTCTTCTCCATCTCCTCACTGTGGGTTGCTCAGCAGCATTCACTTTCTCAACACCCTCAGCCTCTTGCACATGTTGGTTTATGATAGCAAAAGCAGCCCCTAACATTTTTTCTCTTGCTTTCATTTTGTAAAATTTTCCTGTTCATATACACCAGTGGTGCAGAGGTTTTGGGAAAAACAAGGGGAAAGGTGTTTGCATAGTTTATAGTGGTATGCTGGGCTGGGCTGGTCTGCTGCCTGTGTAATTGGCTGATTCTGATACATTTCACCTGTCAGCTAAGCTAGTTCTCCTTGATTACCTTCCTACTGCTGTTTTCCCTTCCCATTGCCTCCCTGTTTAAGCCCATGTGCGTGCTGCACAAATGGAGTGCTCAAATGTGCACAGAGCTGCTATTTCCTGGTTTAACTTCTTTTTTCTTCCCGTAAAACCTGGTGTGCGGCGCGCCCACCCTCTTACACTTTGTAAAGAGTGCTAGGCAGGTTTAGACACACCCCTAGCTTAGCTGTGCTATGCTAGGAGCAAACCTGAGCCACAGGGCTCCAGTCCACTTACAGTATGCCTGACACCCCCCCATGATGTCACCTATAACCTAGTCTTGCACCCAGCTATTTATACTCTTACACTCTTGGGACCTGTCTCACACCCTGGGGAAATCTGGGATTCACTATCCTTCCTCTCATTTGCATAGGATTGCCTGCTAATGCATAGTTACATGTCCCACACTGAGCCTCCCCTCTTAGCAACCATTACTCACTGGCCAGGTTGTCTTCTGCCTGCCATTGACTTGCGTGGCAGAATACTGCTTTTAGTTAGAATGCTTATTTTAGGTTTATTTTATTATTTTCCCCCCGATCCCACTGCCCTTTGCTTAAACAGCCGAGATCAGTGAAAAAAAAAATAAAAGTTGTTTTTTTATTTTTAAACAGTTTGCAATGCCAATGGCCTTCTTCTTAGTCATTGGCATGCTTCCTCAATGATATGCAGCCTTTATTTGGAGCTGTCATAGCTCAGTTTTATAGTTTGCAGAACTGTACTCGGTTACTAACTGAGTATATTTCTGCAGACTGCAGTCGTCCTGCACTGCCAGCTGCCAGCTTTCTGGATCGCAAATTACCCTCATTTGCATGGTTTACACCTGCAAATGAGGGTAATTTGCATACAGGAGCTTGGTCCGTGCAGGATTAGCCTAAGAGTTCAAGTGCACATTCCGGGAGCTCGTTTCTGGATCGCACGTTGGCCATATTGCCGAAAATAGCTCTTAGACTAATCCTGCATGTAATAAAGGGCTTCGTAAATCTGGGGGATTGATTAATATTCTTTGAAATAAAGTCAAAGACGTACAGTTTGTTTGCTAATATTTAAGTAGATCTAGAAAAGGGGTATTCTAGTCAGTAAACTCATTGGTGTTGGTTTATGGTGGCCTGGAGTTCTGAACACAAGGACAGATGTGATTGTTAAGAAAGTGATTTTTTAGGGAGACTTTGAAGGTTTTTATAGACTCAATATGTGTTATGGAGGGGGTAGAGCATTCCATAGCTTTGCAATGGAGTAAGAGTATAAGCTTTGATCAGCTCTCTTATTGGGTTTGTAAGAAGCTGTTTATTAGTAGTGGGAAGATTTTGTGTTGGGATGTAGGATTGTAAAATACAATGGAATGATGGGTAGTTATTTGGGTTGTATATTAATTTATGAGCAAGAGTTAATTGAGTGCATTGGAGGTATTGTGGGAATTCTAACCATTTCAATTTGTTAATGGCGTGACAGTGGTGAGTGTGGTTTTGCAGTCCAGAGGCAAATTTTGCAGTTTTATAATACCATGATTGCAGTTTATTGTTTAAAGATGTGTAAAGGTTGGTACAGATGGGGGAACCATAAAAGAGTGAGGGAAGTAGGAGGGAATTTGCCATTTTTTTTGTGGGTTTATCCATGTACAGTTTATGTCTATATAGTTTACCTGCTTTTAGGATCGTGTTAAGAATGTGTTGTTCCAATGATAGTTTATCATCTATAGTAATGCTCAGAAGTTTAACTGTTTTCACTACTTCAATTTCAGTATTATTTAGGGAGTAGCTTTTGAATTCCTGTGGGGGTGGTTTGGATGAGAATGTCAGTAGTTTGGATTTTTTGGGATTTAGTAGTAGTTGAGCTTTGTTTAACTGTGTTTTTATATTTGAGAAGGTGTTTTGTGTTATTTTGGGGATATCTGGGAAGTTGCTGGCCAAGGATATAATGGTAGAATCGTCAGCGTACTGGATGAGAGTACTATGTAGGGAGACAGTATGGGGATTATTTATAAATACATTAAAAAGTAAAGGTCCAAGAATGGAGCCCTGGGGATTCCTATTTTATTAACCGGATAACTAGACTGATCGCTTTGCCATCTGACAGATTGTTGTCTATCATTCAGGTAGCTACTGAACCAGGTAATTGTATGTTCAGTACATCCTAATATTTCTAATTGTTGGATTAGTTTAGTATGCGATACAGTGTTGAAAGCTTTGGATAGCTCTAATAAAACTGCTGATGTCAGTATGCCAGAGTCCAAAGCTTTGTTCAGGGTATCAGTGAAAGAAAGTAAGGCTGTAATATTAGTATGTGCAGGGTGTAAACCATGTTGGGTTTGGGCTAAGAGATTATTGTCTGTGAGGAGCTTTAATAGTTGGGTATGTATACACTTTTCTAGTATTTTAGATAATGGTGAGAGAATGGAAATGGATCTGTAGTTGGTTAATTCGTTAGTATTTCCACCCTTATGCAATGGGGTTATGATAGTTTTCTTCCAAATTTGAGGGACTGTGGATTCAGAGATGGATCTATTAATTAGAATACTGATGGTGTAGACTAATGCATTTACACCAAGTTTTAACTATTCAGAGGGGAGGTTATTCTGCAGATAGGGAGCATGGTCTATGTTTAGATAGTAGTTTAAATATTAGACACGTAGATATCAGTTTTAGGAAGAACACTGGAGTTTCTTGGGTATTGCTAGTGTTTTCTTTGTAAAGTGAGGGATGCAAGTTGGAATTCTCATAAATAGAGCTTGAATTTCTTGTCATATTATTAAGGAGATTGCGTGTTATTGATGGTGGTTTGTTGACAAGTTTGAGAATGGTGTCTGTAAAGTGGATATTAAAAATGTGGGCTATTTGCTCTTCTGGGTCTTTGTCAAGGTATGGTGATGGGTTCTCTCTGGTCTTAGGATTAAGGAGCGTTTTGACTGATTTCCAATTTTTTTGTTTCTCTAACTAGATAGTTGTGAACAACAGTTTCTTTTCATCGACACAAACAAACTAATGCCTTAGCTTTGTTGAGAAGTTATTTGAAATAGATTTAATTTGCTTGTTTTTTGTTTTTATGCCATTCTTTCCAAGCCTGGTCTCTGGAGACAAGAATTTGTTTTGTAGGTTTTGTGACCCAAGGAGCATGATTGAGTTGTATTATTTTGAACCTGATGGGGTTAAAGTATTTAGGGTGTCAAGGAAGATCTTATTAAAATAGAACAGCTTCTTTTAATTGTAATATTTTTTGTGGGTTCCAGTTCTGAGCTTTTAGGGAGTTATTGAAAGTTATTTGGTTGAAGTTAATTAGATTTATAGCTAATCTACATGTGTGGGGTTTGGGTATTTGAGTATGGGTTCTATGTGTGTAGGCTGGTTAAAGGTCATTTTGGAGGTTAGGGAGACTACTGGCATTAGCGTATTTGTGTGGGTCTGATAAAAGACTCCAGTCTAGGATGGCCTCTGGTTGTTTATTTGGGATTTGTGTTGGGCCTGAAACAAGTTGTATATACCTGTGGGGATTAATATAGTTATCTGGGGATTTTGAGATTACATTTTGTTAATTAACGTTAGTATCACCTAAAATGATAGTTTCACAGGATATATTTTGAGTGGTCCAAGATAGAAAGTTTTCAAGCACAGGGATGTTTTGGCTTGGTGGAATATATAGCACTGCTCTGCACAGGTGTTTACTACTGTTAATGTGCAATGATGCTGTGAAGATAGGTGAAGTCTGCCAGCCTAGCCAGATAGAATTTTGTAGATAATTCTGTCATTTGTAAATATTAATATAAGCCACAGGCGTGTTCTCTTAAATGGAAGAAAATGCGGTTAGATGTGGAACTGTAAAAATGTAACAACAGTGCACTCTGTAAGAAAGCTGATAAGTCAAGCATTGTGAAATTCTTTGATCTAAAACTCGGATCTGAGATGTCTAGAGAGAAGCATTCTGCCTATTGTTTTAAGGCCAGAGTTAATGGCTAGAATTTACAAATATAATTTCTTTTATTGCTCTGGCTTCCTGACCAGCTGCAAGATCAAAAGAGCTATTAACCTCTGAGTTTCTGTTAGCCTGGGGACCAGAAAGAAATTATGTAATCTGAAATGAATCAGTTAATCTGTGTTATCAATTTAAGGACAGAAAGAATGAGGGCATTTAGCAGTTTGTCTTGAGATCATCTAACATTACCAGCACTGCCTGTGTTCTATATGCAAGTTTATTTTAGAATTGTGTTTTCTTTTAGAAATAGCTAGGAAATAGGACGATTAAACTAAGTGTTTTTCTGTGTTGATGTCAGAGCTATTCTACTGTATTATTTTAAGCATTTTTTTGTGATCACTCAACTCTTGAATAGCAGTGTGTAGTAAGAAGTATTGTCTTGAGTTTTTATTATTTATTATTAATTATTTTTAAACCTTTCAACTGTGGCTATTTTATATAGAGATAATTTAAGCTCTACAGTACATTGCATGTATATCACTATATACATTGCATGCATATAGTGATACTGGCCAAGCCACTCCAAATAAGCCTCAACTGTTCAGTTGCACTTACCATTTGGATAATAATATTGAACAGTACAATTGGACACCCTTTCATAAGGGCCTTTTGGTAGCTGATAAATATTGGTGGGTGGTGGCAGTGTTTTCTACCATATATTCTGGGTAAAAGGGACACAGCTGGAGAACCTGTGCCAACCTTCCCCAGGAGTGTCTGTGTGGTTGTATATAACTCTTATCTCAAAGCATGTGTGCGTCAGCTACTTGGGCAGGGACACGAAACACTGGTTGGACAGAGAGGGTGCTGGAGGTTTTAGCTTGCTTACTAGGCTGAGATCTGGACGCTATAGCTGTGCCAGTGGGGAGTCTTACTGGGGACCTGGATAGAGAAAGGGAGAAACCAGCCCCAAACTGCCTGTGATCTGTATGTGTTCTTAAGAGAAATTGTACTTTACCGTGTATATTTATTATCCTTTCCCTATATGGACACCCCTCACTGGTGTTAGTGGTGTGGACTGAGGCTCCTTGATTGCTGGGCCAGTGCATGGGCATCACATATGCTAGTAAGATTTCTATGTTATTGAAGGTTGGGATAGTTTTAAGGAAGGATGACATGGTTAAAAAGTTGCAATAGATTAAAGCTGCACCCCCCCTTTTTTAGAAGTCTGTCTTTTTGTAGGATACTATAACCAGTTGGAACTATTTCAGTATCAGACATATGTGGCTTTAGCCATGTTTCTGTAACAGCTATGACATCAGGGTTATGTTGCAAGAGCCATGCATGAAATTCAGTAATTTTGTTGCAAATACTCCAAATGTTAATTGTCATTATAGATAGTTAATTGTCATTATAGATAGCTTATACAATTAAATTGGACTGAACACCCACATTATGTCCACTCCGGTCAGTTTCTACTAGCCTATACTCCAATATACTAACTATCCTGATAAGTATCCAGCACTAAAATGTATGCTTCAACACTAACACCCTATCAAAGGTTCTCACTCTAAAGATAAACTCCTCCTTTCTATCACTAAAGCTTCCTTATCATCAGACTCTAAAGCTACCCTCTGGAATGCCCTCCCACATGCTCTTAGGCTTCTTTGAAAATCAAAAGGCATTCAAAACACACCCAAGAAAACACCTCCCAACATCCTGTCTCTGTTCATCTGTACATCGCCAGGATAAATATAACATCTCTGCTTCCTTCCTCTTCTACTATACGTCTGCTCTCTGTGTTAAAAACTATCACTCTGTCTTCACCCATCCCACCTGCTGCCTATGCCTCTCTTAACTCTTTTACCACTCATTTAATTTATATCTCATAATTAAATTGGCCTTTTGCTTTCCACCCTATGTAAATAACTTAGTAAGTACTCTTTATTCTGACATCTAACCTACTGTTTATCTATTTATTTAACTATGTCTATAAGAGAAAATACAATTAGTATAACAAGTCTTACTACCTTATGTATAGCTACTGCCTTATCTAGTTTGACATTGTAAAATGTATTCTAATTGTAGTCTGTTGTTAATATATAACTTAAAAGATTTTGATTTTACTGCATGTTATAGGACTTTTCTCCATGGGCCTCTGCAGAAAAGGGGCTTTCGTGTTCAGCCAGATATCCCCAGTCAACAAATGGAAAATAAAATAAGTGAGAAATTAAATGAATTAATAAATATTGTACATTATTGCACATAATTACATTAGTTCTGCAAAGCCAAAATAATAAACAAACAGCAGCACCAGCAGCAGGCAGTTAGTCGCTTTCACTCATAGTAGACTGCTCCAGAAATTATACCTACTCTGTCTGTGCATATCAGGTGTCACAGTAAGTAGTCCATCATACTTCTCACAAATGCACACTGGTAATGCAAAGACAGATAGTAACTGTTTAAATGGAATAAATGATAAGGTCAGTGACCTTCTTGCAGTCAACCCCAGCCCACATCCAGCAGCTAGAGAGAAGACATCTGATGGCTGTATAATACTATTTCACCACCACAAACAAATGGCAAAACATTAAAGTATTTCAATTTAAGTTGTAGCACACAAATGACAAAATCAGGGAAATATTGTCAAAAATATCAGGTTGATCATTGCCAGCATCATTGTAAAAGTATTAGTGACATTTAAAACACCATTTCTCTCCTTTCATATGGCAGGTGGTATAACAGGTTAAGGTTGTGAGCTGTAGTTTCTGAGGTACAGTGCTTGATTCCTTCAGCCCTTGTTTGCTATTTTATGACCTTGAGCAGTTCAAGACTTTGGTTGCAGGTTGCCCCCTGAAAATGGACTGTCTGTCCACTGGGCCTGCCTGGTTAACCAACATTATTATTATTATTATTATTATTATTATTATTATCATCTCAACTGTCCTCACAAATTACATGGCCAGAAATATTGCCCAAAATATCTGGTTGATCATTACCTGCATTAATGTACAAACTCTAATAACACTTATCTCACTGTGCCATTCCTCTCATCTCAACTGTACACAAATCACAATGCCAGAAATGTTGCCAAAAATATCTGGTTGATCATTACCTGCATTACTATAAAAATATATCACAAACACCACAGCATTCTTCTAATGTCTGTCCAAAATTCTGCAGAATGTCCCTTGGCAACATTTATGGTTACTTCCTTCACAATTATCCTGAGTGTAATTTCACACCTCCTGACACCTATAGACTTCCTACAGCGAGGTTTCACCTTTACTAAATTCCTGATAATGCATATTTCCAACTTACCTGTAAACAAATGTATATATTTCAAATGCTATAAAAGTTACAAAATAAGTTAAAATATACAAGTTATTTAATGCACGGTCCTCTTCACAGTGGTGGAATTAATATGTCAGCCAGATACGTTAGTAATTTTATAGTGAACAAGTAACGTGAGAATATGTAAATGTAATTATTATAATTATGTAATTGAGTATCAATAGCTATGTAACCTTAAAAAATGGACCCCAACTATCACTGCAGCCTTTCCATGCAAATGTGTTCTTCATTTCCCTGCAAAAAAGTTAGTAGATGTCACTCCATTTTGAAATATTTGAATAATTATAAATACTATTCATAACTATTTGCACAATTATGGGCCAGTTTCCAAAAGAGTTGCTCTAAGTTTAAGTCTGCTCTGATTCTGAAAGACCTGCTCTCAGTATAAATGACTTAGTTCTGTGCAAGGCCTATCTATAAATAGACTGACATTGGGGACCAGATTCCAAATTACCTGCTATATGTGTAACTGGTCACTTACATTGAGACCAAGTGTTTTGGAATCAGACCCTGCGAATAGGATGCAAATTTGCATATTTAATGGTCAAAGAAATTTCAATGCCTGGAAAGTAGTACACCTGCAAAGTTTTTCGGCTTGTATACGGTTTTATTTGATGACATGGAGTACCATATAAACACCCTGTGGTGCACATTCTTAAAATAATTATTGGCATTTGACAAAATCTACAAGCTTTCTTCTCTGGCTGAAGAATGTGGACATCTGTGCTGTTACTGAGACTTGGTTTAAAGCCGCAGAAAGTACTCCGGCAGTACAAAGCTACAATGCCAACAGCAGTACAGACAGGGGCTAAAGGTGGAGGTGTCTTAATCTATATTAGCAACAGATACACCTCCAGCTTGGTTAAACAGGGTGATGTCCTGGAGTTCATGCACATCCAAGTCTCCATAGACAAGGTTCCATACCATGTCCTGGGCAGTTGCAGGTCACTATCTATGGCCTACGAAGCTCACAATTCTTAACTAGATCTACTACAGGCACTCACCATCCAACCAAATACCCTATTCATGTGAGACTTTAACCACCCCTCTATAGACTGCGAGCCAGTCATAATCGTCTGTATTAGTATTATGTATAAAACAGTATCAGTTCTCTCTTACACTGTTTAATATGGTACACACACATATGTTCATACTACTCAGATTACTGCATATTAGCAGGTATCAGCTGTATGTATATCTGGGTATGGGTCTACTTCTAAATTTCGAATTTTCACAAGTTCGAATTGCTTATGGTGGAGACATAACAGAACAGTGACATTGGGAGCCAGCACTGCTGCTCACAGAGGATGGGTTGACAGTAATAAGAATCACAAACCCTTCTTTACTAGGATTATTCAAAAGACCATTGTGACCTGTTAGACATGAGCATCTTTTTAGTCATCTCCATACTCTTTCATCAAATTGTGATGCCCCCTCTTAGCCTGCACATTCACCTACTTTGGGCACTGTTGATGGCTCTCACTTAACTGAGGCTATGAGGATGCAAGAATGGCCTGCCTCAAAACAGCTCATCATCGCTATATATAGCCATAGCTATGTCTTCCAGCATCCTATGCAGGTCCCTGCTCTGCCCCCACAACTCCATATTGAGGGCAACAAAGGTCTTCTTTAAACTGTAACAAACTACTTGCATATCCACAAAACATATAGCACCACCATTACCCATTCTAGAGACTTAAACCTTGCTTAAGATATTAATAGGACCTGCTGGAAAGACAGGTAGGTATCCCATAGACTGCCCTATCTCTGGAACAAGCTCCACATCCATGTGAAGCACAGTTTCTCCCTAACCCAATTCAAGTGTAACTTGGACAATTGGATGGGGAACAGAAAATTCATCCCTGGCTTGACAGTTATGTCTCTAATGGACAAACACAGCCTGTAAATGTTTCATCTCCCCAGGCACCTGCTTGCAAATGCTTCATCTCCCAAGCCCCTGCTTAGACTTATCAAGGGTAACAGAACTTGTCAGAGATTTGGGATTCATGGCTGGGCTTAAAAAGGCCATTGTTGTCATTAGACTAGCAAACATCTATGAACCTGTGAATCTAGCATCAACTGAAGATTTTCGTGCCTGTCTGCAAATGCCTCTACTGCCAATCACCCACTCTGACAACTTGCATGTGAAGCAGCTGCCCCGTCTTCCCCACCTCAGCTACAACTCTGTCTCTATGCTTCTTCTGAAAAGGAATGAACAGAACATAGCCTCATAACTCCTCCCTTCTTGCAGTAGCTTTTACAGGTGTTTGGCCCACCAATTGAAGCCAAGATGCCTGAGTTATTCCTGTCATTATATTCTGAGTCATATAATTTGTTTTGTACCAGTTTTAAGCTCTGTATTCAATATGTACATGACTGTAGTGCTCCTACTATGTGTTTACAGAAGCTGGTTTGCATAGACAGTATACTACCTGTATATTATAATACCACCTACATTTCTTTAGCTTCCTTTGGAAACCACACTATGTGGAGGGCAATATTTCCACTGAAATGCTTATTGTGGGTACCCTTTTTAGATGTTTATGCAGATTTTTCCATATATAAATGTTGTCCATAGGTGTGTTGTGTTCCTAGTATAAAAAGCTGCTGCTGCCCACAACTGTCCATTCCACTATGTTGCATACTAACACCATCCACAAGTAGTGGCATATTTCTGTGTCTGTGTAGAAAAAAAAATCACTGTAAATTAAATTACAGTAGGTTTTCTTTCTCTCTATACACATATTGCAATTCTCTCTCTCTCTCTCTCTATCTATCTATCGATATATGTATGTGTGTGTGTGTGTGTGTGTGTGTGTGTGTGTGTGTGTGTGTGTGTGTGTTGGAACATAATATCAAAAAGCTTTACAATAGAAGGAAAAGAATTAAAAAGTAGGAAAAGTAATTCCCAGAACATTAGAGACCTTGTCACCAAAATAAACAAACAACTTAGGAGCATAATAAAATCCACCTAAGCCACGTTTGAAGCTAAAATAATTACCCAAGCAAAAGACAATCACAAGGCATCCATTAGTTATGTTCATATTAAACAAAAGCTGAATGCAGCAATGCACTGAGCTGATTGTGAAAGATGTTACCTGTATTGAGGCTGAAGATATTGCGAACCTACTGACTTATAAATTTAGCAGTAACCTAACCCCTCTCTCACTTTCATCTGTCCACTCAAGATAAACCTGAAACTGGTTCTCCTCCTGCTATCACACAAGACCCCAAACCCTAAAAATGCTATCAAAAGTTAAAAATACCACATCATTGGTTCTGACAATATCCTTGAATGCATCTTAAAAAGCATGAAGCACGATTTAGCCACACCCCTAACAACCCTGTCCAGTCACAGCCTCCATACAAGTTTTGTACCAAGTGAATGGAGAACAGCTATAGTCATTTCCCTGCATAAGGGATGACCTTTCATAAACCCAAGCAATTACAGATGCATAAGTCTGACCAACTTCATATACAAAGCCATGGAAAGACTTATGGAATTAGTCAAGCAGGACATGATGCACTTCCAAACACTGGACATGTCTCAGTTTGAATTCATCAAAGGCATGACATGCCTACTCAGCCTGGAGGATTTTTTTGAAAAGGTCACCAAAGCAATGGATGAAGACCAAATGGTTAATACTCCATACCTCAACCTGGCCAAATCACCCAATTCCCTACTCAGGCATACTAAAAAAACTAAATAAATTGAGAATAACCTCCTATGTCACCCACTGGATTAACAGCTGGCTCACAGATAGGATGCAGATAATCAGAATAAGGGAATTTACCTCTACGAAGAGACCAGTCACCAGTGGATTCCTCCAGGGTTCTGTGCTGAGACCTCTTCTCTTGTTAGTAAAAGAAAATGCCAAAGGGCTCTGAATGACTACGTTTGCAGATGACTGCATCATAGGAGCAGTCACTGACTTCCCAAATTACTTCACCATCCTACAGGAAGGGGTGTCTCAAACAAATAACTGTTGTCAAAATCATGCTCTGAAATTAAATGTTAAAAAATGTGTTATTGCATACTTTGTGAAGTCATCTACCCAGGTAAACTACCACATTGATGATACACCCCTAAGAGGTGGCCTGGTTGTTCAGGATTTGGGAAATGATGCAGACAGTGACCTAATTTTTGATCAACATGTGTCTATTATTGTAAGAAAGTCCTTCTATATGGCACAGCTTATAAACAAAGGGATTGCTTCTAGATCTAGGGATGTCATTGTCCCCCTTTACTCAGCCTTCATTAGGCCAGTCAATGAATATAATGCCTTCTTTGTCATGTATTTGTCCAGACACGTGCACCAAATGAAATATCCACAGAAATATCTAACTAAAAGGATACAAGGCCTAAACAACATGTCCCCCATGGTCTGAATGAAAGCCCTGTCACTAACTCATAGGTTCATAGGTGTTTACAAAGCTAACAACCACAAGGGCCTTTTTAAGCCTAGCCATGCTTCCCAAATCTCTGACCAGTTCTGATACCCCTGATAAGTGTAAGGAGAGGCCTGGGAGATGAAACATTTACATGTAGCATGTGTCCATTAGAGACACAGGTGTCAATCAAGGGATGAATTTCCTGTTCCCCATCCAATTGTCCAAGTTACACTTGACTTGGTTTACAAAGGAACTCTGCTTCACATGGATGGTGAGTCTGTTCCATAGAAGGGGTAGTCTCTGGGATACATATCTGTCTCTCCAACAGGTCCTATTTGTATCACAGACAAGGTTTAAGTCTTTAGAACAGGTAATTCTGGTTCTGTTTATTTTGTGGATATGCAAGAGGTCCATCAGAGTGGGCTCTGACAATGCCCTGTATGCCAGGCACAGATCTCCCCTCAAAAGCCTGTAGGAGACAATACAGGGATATGGCCTTGGGGCGGTCTGTATAGGACATTTTACTTATGCCATGTATTCTTTTAGTGATGAACCTGTGGGGACATTCCAATTGTTGGATATGCCTGGTTAGGTACATTCCAAAGGGTGCATTGTACTCAATGATAGGTCTGATGAATACCGAATACAGTGGAACAATGACTTCCTTGGATTTAGATGTCATACCTTTATTTATAAGTTGCACAACATAGGTTCATAGGTTCATAGGTTCATAGGTTGGTACTAGGCTATCAGCCCTAGGGCCTATACAAGCCTAGCCATAACAATTCCCTGGCTATTTCTTCCCACATTATTTACTTTCCTGGACCCCTGTCTAGCAGGGTGACTGACGTCATCCCTGGGGTGAATTTCCTTTCTCCCATCCAATCGTCAAGGTTCCTCTTGAAGAGGTCCAAAGAGGCACTCTGCTTGACATGTATGGGCAATCTATTCCAGAGTCTGGGGAGTCTCTGGGTCAGGAACCTATCCCTCCAGCATGTTTTGTTTATTGTGATGACAAGGTTTAGATCCCTGGAGCGTAGCTCTGAGGGATTGGGATTTCTTTATGTAGCATGTCCAACAGCTCTGGGTTTGACATGGCCTTGTATGTTAAGCAGAGATCGCTCTGAGTAGATGATATGACAGAGTATAGCTGGAGTTTTTTAATTTAGGCCTGTGATTCTTTTAGTGAGGTATTTCTGAGGCCTTTCCAGTTGTTGCAGATGTCTTGAGAGGTACATACCAAATGGGGCGTTGTATTCTATAATGGTTCTAATGAGGGATGAGTACAGTGGGATAATGACCTCCTTTTTTCTGGATGAAAAGCCCTTCGTGATGAGGTGTGTCACATAGAAGGATTTCCTGACTGTTGTGGCGATGTGGTTATCGAAGGTGAGACCACTGTCCACCTGTGTCCCTAAGTCTCTTATCACACTTTCTGTGTTTAGTGTACTGCCACCTATATGGTAATTCATGGATACATGTTTTTTCCCAAAGTGGATAACAATACAGGTCTTGGCATTGAGCTTGAGCCCATGGCTCTGGCACCAAGCATCTGTTTCTGTAAGGCCCTTTTGTAGAGTATCCACATCATTTGGGGATTCAATAATGGCTCCCAGTTTGCAGTCATCTGCAAACTTTGTTAGCCAGAGTCCCTTAGTGTTGACCTGTACTTCAGAGAAGTAGATGCCAAACAAGAGCGGTCCCAGGACTGAACCCTGAGGTACTCCACTTGTCACTTGTCTGGAGCTGGATTTGGAGTCGGCTACTTTTACAGTGTGGGTTCTATCAGTAAGCCATTTAGCAACCCATTGGGTGACATAGGGATTAATGCCCAACTTAGTAAGTTTATCTATGATTCCAGAGTGGGGATGGTGTCAAAGGCCTTGGCAAGGTCTAGATAGGCTGTGTGGACCACCTTACCCTTGTCCATGGCTCTGGAGACTGATTCAAAGAAGTCAATCAGGTTCAGGAGACAAGATCGGCCCTTCAAACCCAAACTGGGTGGGGTCCAGTGTTTGAAGGTTGCCAATGTCTTTGTTTATAAGTTCCATGATAATACGCCCATGGCCTTGCAGATAAGGCTTGTCAGACTGATGGGACGGTAGTTTCCGGGATCCAAGGTGGATCCCCTTGTGGATTTGGATAACTGTAGCTCTGCGCCACTCAGTGGGCACGAAACCTGAGGTGAGGCTATGATTAAACATGACACTTAGGTGAGGTGCCAGTTCATATTGTAGTTCATGTAGTACACAGCCCGGGATGTCATCTGGTCCCATGGATGCTGTATTCTTGCCTTTAGAGAGTGCGTTTGTACCTTGTGGCGTTATTACTGGAATTTGGCAATCTTCGGTATTGAGATGGGCCATTTAGGGGTGAGAGGGGTGAAGTTGGCACTGAATCTATCTGCCAGGATATTGACAATATCCTTCGGATCAGTATATTTAATGCCATTCTGTTTTAGTTCAGAGCAGATCTGAGCATTGCAATTTAGATTCTTGACATAGTTATAGAATGCTTTGTGGTTGTCTTTGGAATCTTTGGCAATTTTATTTTCGTGCAGTTATAGAATTATTTCCTCACTGCTGTAGACACATGATGGTCAAAGGCTAGATTACTATCTTACTATCTATGTGTGTCCCTAAGTCCCTGACTTCTGGGTCAACTCTTAGGGATGTGTTGTCAATATGATAGTTAGCAGGGATGGATGACTTCCCAAAGGATACTATTATGCATTTCTTGGCATTTAGTTTTATTCCATTGCTCTGACACCAATTGTTTGTCTGTGTTAGCCCCATCTTGAGAACATTTCTATCAGTGTGGGATTCAATGGCAGCTCCTACTTTGCAATCATCTGCAGATTTGGTCAGCCAGAGACTACTGACATTGGCCTTAACTTCTGAGAAGTAAGTGCCAAAAAGGAGCTGTCCAAGGACTGATCCCTAAGGGACACCACTTGTGACTGGCCTCTTTGTAGAGGTGAACTCCCCAATTCTAACTTCATGGGTCCTGTCTGTTAGCCAGTTGGTTATCCACTGGGTGACATACGAATTTGTACCTAACCTCTTGAGTTTGTCAACAATGCCCAAGTGGGGTATTGTGTCAAATACCTTGGCTTGGTCAAGGTAGGCAGTGTGAACCATTTTCCCTCATCCATTGCTCTGGTTACCTTCTCAAAGAAGCCCAACAAGTTGAGTAGGCATGATCTGCCCTTGACAAAACCAAATTTGGTTGGATCTAGTGTCTGGAGGTTTACTATATCTCTGTTGATCATCTCCATGATAATTATTTCCATGGCTGTACATATAAGACTAGTGAGACTTATGGGTCTGTAGTTTACAGGGTCTGTAGATGGCCCATCTTTGTGCAGTGGGATGACTGTTGCTATTCTCCATTTATGAGGCATGAAGTCTGTTTGGAGGCTACAGTTAAATAGTACATAGTATCCTACAGACTGCTAATGATCTGTGTCTGGCATGCAAGGCATCTTCTGACCCACTACTGATGGAGTTACTGCACATTATCAAGCAAATGGCATCAGAAACACTCAGTCTATGGATCTAAACCTCTTCTGCAATATCAACAGAATACTTTGAAGGGACAGGTATATTTCACAGAGAATATCATTGTTGTGGAACAGACCCCCCCCCCCATCCACATAAAACAAAGTTCATCCCATCCTCTTTCAAGCTCAACTTAGTTCTATGGATGGAAAACAAAGAAATTACCCCAGGATTGTCTCCTGCACTACTAATGGACAGAGCCACCTCATAAATTCTTTATCCCATGCATGGATCTCCTCAAATCATATGTGATATAATCGCATTTATTCTCATGAGGGTTAACATATAATTATCGGCCATGAGATGAGTAAGACTAATCTATAAACAAATGGAATTGATTACTTCAAGTACAAAAAGGGAAATTGGCTAGGCTTAACATTTCCAATAAAGGCAGCTAGCCTAGTACTTGCCTGTAAACCTATTATTGTAGCCAGTAAATAATGACAGAGATTTGAGTTTCAGACTTCAGGTTCTTCAGAAAAAGTATGCAAATGCAAAAATGTAAACCTAGCAACTTTTTTAAGTAAATAAGAGAAGTCTGTGTCTTTGCCCCTCATTAATTATTGACTTTGACCCTTATTCTTGTGATCAGATGTACAAAAGTATTATTTTTTTATCACAATCAGATGAGGTGCACAAAGCAAAGTGTAACTATTGGGGAGCTGTCTATTGTTGAAAGTAGCTTACTCTTGATTGTTCAGCTTAAACATTCTGGCCTTCCATGGCTAGTATGCATTTCTATGAAATAAGTCTGGAATATTTGGGATACTCTGTGTTTCTATGAAACAAATGTGAGATACATTGCATCTATACCATAGTCAGAATTCTGAGGTGCACAAAGTCAACAGTGGGTTATACTTGCTAGGTACTTCAGTTGTCTGTGAATGAGAATGCCTGACTCTGGCTGTCATAATCTAGTTAAACATTAGCTTGGTCTGCATTTATGTAAAACAAGTTAGAATACTTTACTTTGACAATTTTTTTTAATTACAACTCGACATTTGAGGTAGACATAGTCTCATGTACACACTGGTAGAGTATTTCATATATTCATACATCAAAAAAGTGCATCCAAAGGAATGTGAGTATTTTTGCATGTTCTAAAAAATAAAAATAGAAAAAAATTGTGTGGGGTGGGCATGGTTTGAAAAAACCCTCCAAGGCACATTTAAACTTTTATGGTTGGTGGGGTTTATGTCAAATAATTAAATGGTTAATTCCCCGGACCTCTATTTGTCAAGACAAACAGCAAATGTTTATTTAAGTGAACATGCACTTTAATGAAATTTAAAACATGGAATGACTTTAGTTAAATATGATAACATATACTACATATGTGGTTGTTTTCTACAGTATTATTTAACTATGTTTTGATATAATGACGTGGTACATACCTTTCTTCTAGCAGCAGGCTAACTAATGTCATTATGTCATTATTTCATTAAAGTGCAGATTTGCTTAAAGAAATGTTCAATCTATTCGTCTTGGCTAATAGAGGTTTGGGGAATTAACCATTCCATTATTTGACATAGACCCATGGCTAGGATACCACTGCAAGTTGGATGAGGGTCTTTATTTGAATACCCTAATTCTTTTGGAATCTAGCCCAAAATGTAAATCATGTTAGAATTGCATAGTGTATTTATTTTCAATACATCATGCCCTTAATATATCCCCATTGTGTTTCCAGATTCATTTTTGTTTACTGCACTAAATCTCAAAAAATTCTAGATGAATGGGTACATTGAGCATGTATAATTTGCAAATATATTCACATCATGATGTCTGAATAATATTAACATTTAAACCAGTTAATTAATTTGAAATGCTTCTGGCTTTTTGTATTTTGGCTGTTTACCAGCATAGAGTCAAATGCATGATTTGACTCTGACAGGCACGACTGTTATTTATTAAACTTTATAAAAAATTTCCAGACATGTCTTTCAGTTTGCACTCAAGTAATAATGAGATCAAGTGCCATGCTATTCCATTTTCAGCCAAATAAAATTAATAATTCCAAGTGATACATTTTTTTTTCACATGGATAGCTTTGATCTGAGCTGCATTTTTAATATTTTACATCTACCACTGCACATTTGAAATCTGGCTAAATAAACTGCTGCTAAGCTGTAATAGGTTTTATGATTTCATGCATTTTGCTTTTTATTTAAGTGCTTCATGGATGTTAAGAAAATATGTGTAAATATTTTAGTTACAAGGTAGTTCACTGGAAAGAAAGAAAGGAAGGAAGGAGGGAAGGAAGGAAGGAAGGAAGAAAGGAAGGAAGAAAGAAAGGAAGGAAGGAAGGAAGGAAGGAAGGAAGGAAGGAAGGAAGGAAGGAAGGAAGGAAGAAAGGAAGGAAGAAAGGAAGGAAGAAAGAAAGGAAGGAAGGAAGAAAGAAAGGAAGAAAGGAAGGAAGGAAGGAAGGAAGGAAGGAAGGAAGGAAGGAAGGAAGGAAGGAAGGAAGGAAGGAAGGAAGAAAGAAAGGAAAGAAGGAAGGAAGGAAGGAAGGAAGGAAGGAAGGAAGGAAGGAAGGAAGGAAGGAAGAAAGGAAGGAAGAAAGAAAGGAAGAAAGAAAGAAAGGAAGAAAGGAAGGAAGGAAGGAAGGAAGGAAGGAAGGAAGGAAGGAAGGAAAGAAGGAAGGAAGGAAGGAGGGAATCATATAATAAACAAGCCCATCAAAATAAATGCATGATGTATTTTGCTCACATCATTTGAATACACCTTTGGCAGTGATAAGCTGCAATGCTTTTACAGTAAAAGGAGATACATTTATCAATTCAAATATCATGTATTTCTGAGACTGTCATAGTCTGTTATCTGTTTTACTTCAGTGTTCAGTGCCTAATGTTAAATATTCGACTTACAGTCCCAAGGGGCCAATAAAGACTCTACCACCAAAATATAACTGGTTTCAGCTTTAGAATACCAAAATAGTCATTAATCTGTACTGGTCATATTTACAAATAATTTGTTTTACAATTAATTTAATTTTCCATTATACTCATCATAAGCTGTTTGATATTTTAGTTTCACTGTTTATTCTGTACTTGTCTATAACCACAGCCCTAATATGATATCATAGAAGGTACTGACCAATGCTTTTCATATAAATGCAAAGCATTACAGGTAAACAAACATTGAATGACCTCTTTAGAGGAGTGGCATCTTATTTACATTGTGTTATCAGTTCTACTACATAATCACATGTTAATTTTCAATATAAAGTACAGCATCTGTAAGAATTATTTGACATAGCCTTTCTAGGAAGTAAGATGATTACTTATGTATTTAGCAAGGAAATACAGTAGTCTATACATTAATTTACAAAGTAAGGTATTGTGGGTTCAGTCTTTCATAATGTCCTCATAAGGATTTTCAGCTCTGAGAAATATTTTCAGGGGCTGTCTTTATCAATAAAACAAAATTCATAAACACACTTTTCGCATCAAAAATGTATACATTGGTGTTGTCTATGGTAAAGAGGTTATATATCCAACTGCAAAAGTCTGTTACTTGCATTTGCTGCAGAACATGATGAATATACTTTGTCTGCAAACAGTGAAAAGAGTGCCCATCTAAATAAAACATGCAACCAAGCAGGTGCAGCCAGAAAAAGAACAAGAAAAGAGGCGATCAAAATTAATAAACAGAAGGGATGGACTTGGGAAAGAAAGCGAGATATGATATGGTGCAGTATTAATGCAGGAAAGAAATGTTTACTAACCAATATGAACACTGCCGCTCCAAAGACATTTAAAGATATATAGAGGCAAATACATCTAGATATGATGGATTTTGCATACAACATAATGATGACACAAAAGTGGAAGAGAAACAGACCACAGAAAGGGTATAAATCCAATTTCATAGAAGACTGATAACTGATAAAACATATGAACACCGTAATTGACAATATTAGTATAGATTCATGTGAGGTAACAGATATAAATAGAGTATGCTGCTAAATGAATGACAGATAAAATGCTGCCACGTAAATGTAGACTAAGGAAGGAAATAGAAGCTCTGAATACAGCCATAAATCAGCTAAGGCACAGGTATCACTAGAAGAATAGAGAAAATGAATAAATCATTAAAAACTCTTAGAACATTACAGGGATAAAAGCAACACAAAATGTCAAAACAGATGAGGATTTGTCTTATACAATCTCCAATAATAATCTAAAATTATCAGCAGAAGAAGAAATACATAAGACAGTATATCAAAAGTATAAAAGAAAGGAGCAAAATAAGCAATTCATTGATTACCCAAAATGCTTATAAATTATTGAGAAAGAAAACAAAGCAATAGTAACACTACTTAAAAAGAAGA
Organism: Protopterus annectens; assembly: GCF_019279795.1. Lineage (NCBI taxonomy): Eukaryota > Metazoa > Chordata > Ceratodontiformes > Protopteridae > Protopterus > Protopterus annectens. Next base: position 1,907,905,447 of record NC_056725.1, read on the forward strand.
GCTCAATGCATTTTGGAGAAGTATTTATGAAAATCAAGTTGAGCATAACAATGATTTGGAATGGATAGAAGAAGAAAAAGAAAGGGTATGGAACAGAATGAAGAAGCAGCAAGAGAATAAAACAAAACTAAGAAATGCTCATAACAATTAAACTCAATGTCCAGATACAGTACACAGTCTTGTGATAAAGTAATTAACATCATTGTACAGTGGTTTAGACTTGAGTAAATCTATTTGCATGGGCTTCCTGAAGTTTCAGCAACCCTAGTTAACTACAAGAAAACTATACTCCTTCTTAATCTTAAAAATAAATCAATAATTTGCCTTCCAACAACAAATAAATTGTATGCCAAAATGGATACACACAGACTTTATAGTAATTCATATAAAAACTGCAATGATGGCAGTAGAAAAGAAGTCTAATCAAACAGGATTATATGGAACAAGGGATAATCTATTACTAAACAAGGCAATAATAGAAGAGTGATGAAAGAGGGCATTACCCAAGTATGGTGTGGCTTGATTACAAAAAAAGCATATGTCAACATTCTACATTAATGGATTATAAAATGCATAGAGGTGTATAGAATACACCTTCTCTCTCTCTCCCATTTAAGCACCACATGGTACATCAGGCAACATGCATCTTTCACCACTCATTGCTTCTGTAGCAGTTGTGGGTTTTACAGGCTCAGGTTGCTAGCCCAAGGCCCAACCATCCTCGAAGGGTGCATCACACACTCACATCGAGGGCCAATTTAGAGTGTCCAGTCCACCTACTGCATGTCTCTGTAATGTGGGTGGAAACTGAAGCATCCAGAGGAAACCCATGCAAATGCAGGGAGGGCATACAAATTTCACAGAGAAGGCAACCTGGTTGAGAATCAAACCTGAGGACCTCTTGCTCTGAGGTGACAATGGTAACTGCTACACCACTGCACCTCCCATAGAATACACCTTACTTTGCTAAATTACATAGCAGTCACTATGCACTATGAAACAATGGCAAACCATTTTACAGCCGAGTCATCATAAAAGTTATATTACCACCCCAGGAATAAAAATCCAAAGATACATATAACAGGGTGATACTTGGTCATCACTGCTATGTTGCTTTGCTCTTAATCTACTAAACCATTTACATAACAAGGCAAACCTAAAGCTATAGCTTCACTTCCTGAAAATAACCTTATCAAGTAAAATCTCACTAACTTTGTGACAAACTATTCTCCATGAACTTAGCATCTCAGGGGTGTCAGAAAGGTCCAACTGGACTAATACCTCATCATAGGCAATGCCTGGGACTGGGTCTATAGATATTTAAACAAAAGAACTCAATCTAGAGTCTGATGTAAGAATGAAATCACTTCTACTTGCTGAAATGCCATTAGTAGAAACATAAGTACATTCTGTATCCAACGGATTGAGAGGCCTTCAAGGACCCAGTTTACAGCAATCTTCCTTCAAAGAAGATCATGGTGTTTCCCGTTTGGTTTAGTTCTTTTCCATATAGAATCCAACAGTACACTGAAAGTCCTACTAGAATCACCTTATCTCCTACACATCTCAAATCCAGTAACATTGCTAAAACATTAACTACAAAAGCAGAAGAATCATGATAAGGATCGTAAATTGATTCAATCACAGCTGGTCCGACAGGCATACTAAAATGTCTTATGTTCCATCTACTGTCTCTATCTTGGACACTCTTAAGCAGAGTACAACACAAAGAAGGTTGATCCCCATAAATATCCTTACTTTCTAACCAGTGTCAAAGCTACAAATGATAGGCTCTCCCCATATTGTTCACAGCAGTCTTACATGCTTCTTTGTGATTTTACATTCTTGACAGCAAATTATATCACTATGGTTTTGTTTAATCCATTTTCAAACATTCATCTTTTTCATGATGAGATCAAGCCTCTAATATCTACTGAGGCCAGTGTGAATACATTTATTAAGTAAAACTCACTACAAACTAGTATTAAATAATGTTGAATATATTTCCTAAATTAGTTTTAATATAAAGATGAAAGTTGAACTATATACACAACTTACAACTAAGCGATAACACAATCCTGAGCCTGCACGTTGCTAAGGGTAGCTCAGGTTGACATAATAGAAGAAAAATCAATAAAAATATAGATTAACTTACAAATCAGTCAGTGTACCTACTGTGCAGCACTGCCTAGATATTCACATGCAGTTGTAAAACTAATTGCCAGTAGCATTTATGTGATTACAACAAACATAAAGGCCCCTTACCCAGAGACTTTTCATCATAACAACCAAAACAATAATTATCAGTATCTTTCTTGCAATTTATTATCTCTCCCAGCCATGGCTAATATGGGCTTTTGGTGCAGAAATCTCTCTGTTCCTTTCTTAGAATGGACCCTCCCTTTCTGTGGGCATTGAAGACTCATGCTTTCCCACAGTGTCATCTGCTGCATCTATTTCAGATTTACCCCACTGATCACTTGCAGTGGGTTACAGAAACAGTTGTTTAGCCATGCTTTTCCTTTGTCTATGATCAAGTTTTTCCTTTGTCTATGATCAAGTTTTCCATCTTCATTCCATGTAGAGTCTGAGGCAGTAGCACTGTTTACATGTGTACTGCTGAAGTCGCTGGTACGGCAGAAAATTTGCTCAGCCTTGTTATTCTTTTTGAGTGGTCAATTCCTGGTCTAACTGTAGTTTGATATAAAGTCCCTGATTGAAATCTGGTTACAGAACCATTACTGACTTTTTCTTAGAAATGTGATAATTGCAAGAAAGACACAGCCTCCCAAGCATCTTTAAAAATGTTGTGATTTTCATCATATTCATAATAAATGTGCAGTGTAGCTGGGTATGCTAAATAACTGCAGATGTTATTTTGAAACACTAGGTGAAAAACAAAGTTTGCTTGGCTATCACTGTTTGTTTGGAAGAGTCCTGAAAAATTATGAGATTACACCCATACAACAGAAAAGGCTTCTCTTCTTCTGTGCTTATCGCCTTCATTAAGTAGATAGAAAATAATAAGACAAGGGGGGGTGATCCTTCCCCCTCAGTGGTTTTAACATTCAATGAGCCCTCTCAGTTTCCAGGGGTTTGCTGGGATTAGATTCAGTGCCCCTGCTAGGCCTTTTTCAAGAAAGTTACAAAGACTGTAATTTTCAACATTTTCTGTTAATGCCATAAGCAGTATGTTATTACAATGGCTACAGTCTTCCAAGTTCTCAATACTGCTTTGAAATTTTTGTATTTTAGAGTCATGAGTCCCAGACATGGCAATGCACTCTTGCAGCCTGGATGACTGCATGTTCAGTGCATAATCTAAAACTGCTGATTTTACAGTACAAGTCTCTGCTGCTAGTTTCAGTTGTTGATTCTCTGCTTTGATAGCTGCTGTGTCCTCAATATTTGGTCCACCAATGCTGCCATCTTGGCTCTGACATCTGGCTTGGATGCAATAAGAATAGGTGTTGAAGATTCTTATCCAAATGATGAGTCATATGTTCCTCAAAATGCTTATAAGGACATCTGTAAGAAGACATCCACAAGTGAAGAGTGGAACAACGATTTAAAGCACACTGGTTTGGGTGTCATCTAAAGTTGATGCTTATATTTCCAGGGCTAGCTCCACCTTATCTAACAGAAATTCTTTTAATTTGATAGAGTTTCCTTTAGTGTAATATGGCTTCTTGAGTGTTGAGTTTTGATTTCACTGTCATTGGTAGTAAAGTTGCAGCAATCGCTGATCAATGTCAGTCACATTTGATACTTATTTAATGTTGCGCTTGTCTTTTGCACTAACTTTCGAAAGTTATTTCAAACTGCGTGTTTTTTCTTGGGTTCAGAATAATACTAACTGCAACTTTTGCTTTGAAACCATTTCTAAATTCTAAGACAGATTTCTCTCTAAAGCTAATAGACCAATCACCTTGTAACTCAGTGCACAGTTTCAGCAGTCAGTCAGATCTGTCAAACCTATGTTGATATTAATAACCTGATATATTACAAATTCCTTGATACAAGGATCAGCTGAAGTTGAATCTCAGAACCTGTTAGACCACTTTTCATTGTGAATTAAAAATAACAGTCCCTCACAGAACTATACTGAGTCCTAGTTATCTTTCCATGATGTTCTATGTATCTTCAACTGGAACATATAGTGAAGAACCCCTGATGGGGTACATCCAAGCTGTGGTACTCTTTCTTTCAAAACTTCCTGACCATGAGATATATGAGATAACAATGAGATACACGTCTTTTAAAACGCTAACAGTTTTGTGTATGGTTCCATTTGCCAATTTAGTGAACTCTGCTGGATTTAAAAAGTTCTATTTGATACCTGGTAGAATGTGATTTGAAGGCTCTGGCATCCTGACATGCTGCAAAATGTATAACGAACAAGATGATACTCAGTTAAAAGTAGGAATAAGAAATTAGACATTCTGTTGGCTTATCACTTTTATCAAGAAAAAGTACCTTTTTATGTCAGTTTCTGTGTGCCAAGGACTGAGCCTTTGCTTCCCCAAGTTACTGTTACTTTCAGTGTATCTACATTAAAGTATGAATGTGAATTCATCCTGTAAAGGCAGCTTTTGCAAAAGTCCAGTATTAAGGTGCGGCAACCTTAGTTACACATAATACAATATAACACATCCAATGAAATATTCAGTGACAGTAAAATAGACTATTTATTTATCCTTCATTAGACCAACATTATCTTGAAAAGTGGGATCAGCAATGGAAATGCTGTACTGAGCTCCGTACAAGTTTATTTGGTTTGGTTGGTATTTATTAGAGATACAGAGCTGATGATGTTTTCAAAGTATAAACCGGGGGGGTTCCATGAACATAAAAAAATATATAATATTATTTCAGAGTCACACCTGTACTTTAGCTTTGTTCTGTTGGTGGTATGATCAGGGCATGCAGGGGTGGGATTCAAATTGCACTTGTTTACACTGACATTCTACCAGCTGGAGTTTAAACTAGGTGGTAACAATAAGGACACCCGTGTTCAACTTTGCGCAGGGCAATGTTACCATGCGCCACTTCTTAAGGTGCACAGTTCTAGTTTGGTTCCATTCCCTAGCCACTGAAAGGATAGTACCTTGATGCAGGTATCTTTAATAGTTGAAAACTTCTGAGACAGAAGTTCATTAGCAAAAAAACAGAAAATACTCTATGTCAATAAATAAATAAATAAATACTCAAATTTTAACCATTTCAAGAACATTTATTCTGTTAAAATATATTTGAACTTAGTAAAGACTAAATATTACAAAGGTCTCTACCATATAATTGTTTAAATATCCTACTCAGGAATGTGTGTGTGTGTGTGTGTGTGTGTGTGTGTGTGTGTGTGTGTGTGTGTGTGTGTGTGTGTGTGTGTGTGTGTGTGTAGCCAGGCAACTAGAAATGAGCTTCAGATTGTCAACTATCCATCTTTCTGTGAAATTAGAAGATGAACTTGTCTTGAACATTATTGTTTGACCTTTACAGGTCACGTTTGAACTTCATATGGAATCACTGAGCTGCCTTAAGCTCCTTGGCTTTTGTATGTGTTGTCTTGCCAGATTCCAACGTTCCATTATGTCTGCTTTTTCAAAGATATTACTCTACAAAGAAATATTCCATGATTCATTACAAGAAGCACTGCATATAAAAGAGGCTATGTCTGGAAACTGTGCCATAGGCAATTTGCTGTGCCCATTTAACTGGTTTTGTTTTTTTTAAGGCAGTTTCCATAAGCACATGGTTTTGTAGCTCTGTATTTTACAAAGTTTTTACATGTAATGTTTTACATATGATCCAAGTTTAAACTCCCCTAACTTTAGTTTTTAATTTAATCAAATAATTGTTTCAAATGTATTTTTTTGTCAAGTGAGGATAACAGCGCATCATAGAAAAGTGGTTGCATATCTAATATAACTTTTTTTCAGGCATTTTTAGTTATCCTTTCTCTATTAACATGTAGCCCTATATTTAAGAACCATCTAAGTTCATGGCAAACGTTCATGGCAAACCTTTTGAAGAATATACTACAATGCAAGTATAAATGTTTACTAAGAACTACTCAAACTCAGCTCTCAACGTAGATACTAATCTTTGAAAGCATGACACCTTCTATGAAATATCATTTAGTGTGTTGGGCTAAAGAGATAGATGTCAGTTTCCATAATACCTATGCAATCTATGCATTTTATTCCATGGCTGTTATACTAATATAAAGAAGTCCAAGTCTTTCTGTGCTTTCTAGTCCTTAGACTTTTCTGTGTGAGATGCAATGAGATGCAGGTACATTAGATTATCAATAGACATATAGACAATATTTCAATAAACTTGTCTGGCACGTAGTCGACAGTTATCAGCTTTGGAAGAACAGTGGAGGTGTGTGCATGAGTGTATATGTGCGAAGGAGAAATGTCTATATCCTTCGCTACTGTCTCTGCAAGTATATTTCTGGTATGTGTATATCTGATAGAATGATGACAATTACATATATGCATTTTATTTTTCTGTTTCCATCAGGTGATGTCATAACAAAATTTAAAAAACAATGTATATAAGTAAAACAAATTAATTGGTTAGCATACAAATAAATATCCACAAATGGTTAAAATAACTAAAATAATGGAAATGAGAATAAATACCTGGTGGCTCAACAAACTCAATAGTATATATTCATAAAACAATGTAACCACTGTATAAAACATGGTTGAAGTCAACAAATCAAAGCACTTAATCTCTATAAATCACAGTGAGAATAAACATGAAAATGGGTGAGTGCTTTCGCATACAGCATTTTCAAACCTCTAAAATCATTAATTGAAACACCTTATTTAAGGACCTAATTAATTAAATTTAACCAATCATTGTCAGTAAAGGATCCACGATTAATTATGTAGTGTATTTTATGGAAATTGACACTTTTAATTTTATTTTTCAGAGGGAGTGATATGAAATTTGTTGTTTAGGAATTGATGTAACACTACATAATTAATCATGGATTCTTTACCATTAATGATTGGTTAAATCTGATTAATTAGATACATAAATAAGGTGTTCTCAAAGAATTTTCATTCTGTAGGCTGTTCCTCTCTTATATCATTTTATTTTCTTCATACTCCTGTTTTATATGAGGGCTCCCTAGAGCAGCTTTATACAGAACTGTGGAAAAGAAAAAACAATGCTCAGCAAGAGATAAGCATAATCTAATGTAAAAAAAAAAAGTGAAGGATCAAAGACTGTGTATAGAGAGAGCAAAAAACATTACAAACATTGCATGATTGCATCATGCATACACACAAGCAATGAAAAGAGAGAAAAGCATATATGTATATAAAAACACTTGCCCTACATGGGGAATTATGCCCTTTCTGCATTGTAATGCGATCCTGGAGTTGGTATATATATAGTTATGGGGTTGTGGAGGGCAGAGCCCCCCACCTAGGTGGGTTTTAGATAGTGCAGTGTGGTTTAATGTTGTATTGGGCAAGTGTCTTCTTGCCCTGGGAATACTTACATGGTTCAGGATTTTCAGTTTCATGATTCTTGTCTTGATATTCTGGTCTTTGGTATTGTGGAATTACGGTATTTAGAAGTAGAGCTCTATATATATATATATATATATATATATATATATATATGTGTGTGTGTGTGTGTGTGTGCGTGTGTGTATGTGTGTATAGATAGATATAGATATAGATATAGACATAGATATAGATCTATATGGGTCTACATCAAATGAGTGAAAGCTCACAAGATCGAAGTGTAGATCATCGAGACTACTTTGCTGAAATACCAAAATAGCGAAATCTGACAACATCGACTTTCAGATAAGTGAAAAGAGATTACTGACGTATAGTCAGTTGCAGCACTGGTAACTGATATGTAAATATCCCCTTTTCTTCATGGTAGTTCAATTTCAGAGTTGGTATATTTAATTTTGGGGTGTGCAGGGAGGCTTGCACCCTGCAAAAACATTGTAATACAGTTAATGTGTTTTATTTCTGAATTAGTGGAGTCATGTTTCTTTAAGGTCATTTAGCATTATGTGAAGAGTTAGGACTGAATGTTGTTCTTGCTGTATAAGGTGAGTTACGTAAACATTTATTTCACCAGAACGTTTCAGTTTAGTTTTTGTAATATTTTTCGTTGGTGGATTGGTTAGGTATCTCCGGGTAGTTCTTTTCATTTATTTGAGGTCCGATGTTGTCAGGTTTTGCTATTTTAGTATTTTGGCAAAGTAGTCTTAATGATGTGATATCCTCACTACTGTGGCCACGTGGTTGTTGAAGGTAAGGCTACTGTCTACATGAGTACACAGATCCCTGACCACTGTGTCGATTCTTAGGGGCATATTATCAACATGGTAATTAGCTGGGATGATTGACTTCCCAAAAGGTACAGTTAGGCATTTCTTAGCATTGAGTTTAAGACCATGACTTTGGCACTATTTTTAGTCAGAGATAGACCTTCTTGAAGAATGCTAGTGTCTGCAGGGGAGTTGATGATAACCAGCACTTACAATCAACTGCAAACTTAGTCAGGTATAAACCTTCAATATTTGCTAACATTTCAGAGAAATAGATGCCAAAAAGGAGCAGGCCTAGTACCAAGCCCTGGGGGGACTCCGCTAGTGACTGGCCTCTTAGTGGAGGTGGCCTCACCTATTTTAACCTTCTGAGTCCTATCACTGAGCCAGCTGGCTATCCAGTGGGTGATAAAAGAGTTTATACCTAAATTACTGGGCTCGTCTATAATGGCTGAGTGAGGTATTGTAACAAAAGACTTAGCCAGGTCGAGGTAAGCTGTGTACACAATTCTGTCTTAATCCACTGCTCTGGTGATCTTCTCAAAAAAAGTCCAGCAAATTTAATATGCATGACCTTCCTTTAACAAAGCCGAACTGTGATGGGTCCAGCATTTGTAGGTTACCTATGTGCTCATTTATCATGTCCATGATGATTCTTTCCATGGTCTCACATATGAGGTTGTTAAGACTTATTGGGCATGTACTTACCCGGATCAGTATTTGGACCTCTTTTGTGCAGGGGAATGACTGTAGCCATCTTCCATTCCTTGGGCACAAAACCTGACTGATGACTCCAGTTGAAAAGTGATTCAAGTGGATCAGAGAGATCATGTCTTATGCTATTTATTAAACATTCTTGGATGTTATCAGGGCCCATCAATGCAGCATTTTTGGTCTTGAAAATTGCATTGATGACCTGTTCCAAGTAGTGTTTGGGGGAATTGTGATAAGTGGTATTTCCTTCTGAATATTGAGGGTCGTGGAAAGAGAAATTTGAGCTGACCCTGTCAGCCAAAAGGTTGGTAATGGCCTCTGGTTTCTCCTTTTTAATTTCTCCAAGTCTTTTGGGTCTCTAATGCCATGACAGGAATGGACCCCATACCTAAGTCAACATATGATTAAAGTCCATAAAATAAGTATTGTTTCAGTCTTTGATGTTAGCCAAAAGTGCTCTTTACAGCACCTGCAATGTGCCCAGTAATGACTCCTTCTGTAATTCATCCGAAGTTGCATGTATCAGTAACATGTCTAAGTACAATTGTAAATTCTTTTTTATAAGACCCATTGCTCCTATTAATATTGGAACTGCCTAGGTATCCTTCTTCCACATTTCCCTAGTTTCTGCCTGCAAATTCTGGTATTTTATGACTTTGTGCCGCTCTGTATGTAAGACACGTTAGTCACTGGCTATGGCAATTTCAATGATCAATGCTACTTTTATCTTCTTTTCATGGACTACTATATCTGGTTTACTTGCATCTAAATTTGCACTGTTGGTAATGGGTGATCCCATGTGATATAAACGTCATAATTTTGCATAATGCTTTGTGTCTCATGTTTCCAATATTTTTCAGCAACTTCAGTATTATAATGTGTGCACAATTCCCAGTGCAACAGTCTTGCCATATTATTATTATGCCTTTCAGTATACAGTCCTTCTGCCATTAGTATATCACAACCAGCAACAAAATGTGTGACTGTTTTTAGTTCTGCTTTCAAAACGTACATTTGTCTGTTTCTCCCACATGTTCAATGGACGTAAACCGATCTGTAAGTATTCCACTATCTTTCATCTTTTGGTTTAAATTCACCTCTCCTTAACCATTCCTGCATTTGATACTGATCAGCATGAGGTTGTTCCAAGAGTTTTCTATACTTGCGACTATATTTACGCATTTTCCACATTTCTTGACTTCTCATTTGTTCCTTCACCTTATATTCTTTGTTTTGCTTTTTGGCACATTCACTTGCTGTCTGATTTTTTATCTACTTCTGGTTTGATTTCCATTCCAGCTTGACACCAGTATGCTTCTGCTAAACTAAGCAGGGAAGTCATCTTAGACATGTTTTAAAATGTTCACTACATTTGGGCCTTGTTAGGTCAGCAGATATGTATGCTGTCCTGTGATTGCAGATCTATAAATGTAATGCAATATATAGTCATTGTATACATTAAAAAAAATGTCAGTACTAATTTTAGACTTCTAAAATATTCCTTTCTAAGTTTTATTTCCATTTGTTCATGTTTTACTGTTTATCCATCATCAATTCCCAAATATTTATATACTCCCTCTTGCTCGAGTATTTTTTCTTGGTGCTGCAGCTTTCCTCCTTTAATGGCTGTTTTTGCACATTTATCAAAACCAAATGGCATTCTTATATCATCTGAAAAAGTTTTGACCACTTGCAGTTGTGTTTTCAGTTCATCTGATGAACTATACAGTTTTAAATCATCCACAAAAAGAAGATGAGAAGTCTTTACACTTTGTTGTTTTCTGGGAGCCAAATTATACCCATGACCTAATCTATTAAGTGACAGCTTAATGGGTTAAGAGCATGACAAAAGAGCAATGGACACCCTTTGTTAACGGTATTAAAGTAGCTGTCAAGGGGTTCTGGTGGCAGTGGTAACTGCCTTATAGTCTGGGCAAAAGGGGGCATAACCAGTAAACCTGTGCCAGCCTTTCCCAGAGGTGTGTTTGTGTGTGTGTGTGTGTGTGTGTGTGTGTGTGTGTGTGTGTGTGCACGTGTGTGTGTGTGTGTGTGTGTGTGTGTGTGTGTGTGTGTGTGCATGCGTGCATGTGTGTGTGTGTGTGTGTGTGTGTGTGTGTGTGTGTGTGTGTGTATGTGTGCAAATCAAATCTCAGAGAGTGTGTGTGTCAGCTACTTGGGTGGGAACACGAAGCACTGGTTGGACAGAGAGAGTGTTGGAGGACTTGGCTTGAAATCCAGGGTAAGGACTCAACCCTATAGCTACACCAGTGGGGAGTCTTATTGGGGATCTGGTGAAAGGTAGAAGAACTGGCCCCAGACTGACTGTTGTCTTTGTGCGCTCTTAAAGGAAATTGCACTTGATGCAGAAAGCTGCATCTGGAAATACTATGTGTGTATCTGTTATCCTCCAAGTGAACATTCCCCCACAGGTGCCAGTTGTGAGGATTGAGCCTGCTTGATTACTGGCCTTGAGATGGGATATCCACATCACATATTGGTTGGCAGTGGTGAGTCATCACATATTGGTGGATAGTGTGGGCTATCCATGTCACAAAGATGTTAATAGTATTAGCTAGAATTTAGGTACTGCATAAGGGCCTGGGAGTTTCCATTTAGCAGCTTTTCTTAACTTTGCTTCAATTTTTCTGGCTGTTACTTCATCCCATTTAATATCCTATACATTTGAACTTCTTATTCTTTCTTGAACTTCTATCCATTCAGCATCTTTTTTATGTTCCACAGGATCTTCATAGATATTTCTCCAAAATGTATCTAGTTCTTCTTTTTTGGTGGTGTTTCAATTCATTTTGCCTAGTTTCCCAGTTCTCTATAAAACATTTTTTGGGTTATCAATAAATTGCTTATTTTGTACTTTTCCTTTATATTTATATCCAATCTTGTAAGTTTTTCTGCCTGTGCTAGTATGTTTAGTGCATTATTTGTGATAGTGCACAATAGATGCTGATGTCTCCTGATACTGAGCATTGCTTTTATCACATCTATCTTTCTGAATGTTTTTGTTGATCCTTTTCTTCCATACTTTTCTAACAGAGACACTTCTTGTCTTAATTACTTTATAGTTTTCTCTATTCAATACTTCCACAATGACATTTGACTTTTCCTTTTCCGTTCCATTATTGCCCTGTGATTTTGTGGTAAGACTTTATCTGTTATTAATTTAGGTGCACAGTAATATATTCTATTTACTTCTCTTATATTGCATGAATTATTATGGACAGTCCTAATTAGTGTTCATTTGCTTTATCAAACTTCTAACTTTTTTGGTTTTATTGACTTTCTGTAGTCTATTCCTTTCAATGATCTTAATATGTCTGCCCATCTCTATTAAATCAAGCAACTCTTCTCTTAGATCATTTTCTTCTAAACTGAGGACACATTCTTTGTCCTCTATTTCCTGTGGGCATTCCACTGAAAGTTGCAGAGCATCTTCCTGTGCCACATTCCCTTCACTTTCATCTTGTGTTATCCATTGCTCATTTATATGGTAACTCACTGGCCTATCACTCCACAACATTGACTGCTTCAAAGTTGCCACAGTTTCCTGTTCCTTCCCTTGCTATGCAACTCCAACTTAACTTTTGTACTGGTTTCCTATGGAAGGCTCCAAAGTATCTTCAAAGCGGGAACTGATGAGATGTTTCTCGCTCCCCTGGGTTTTCTCCTTAATTTGTGGTGTTAATCAGGGTTAGATTTTCCACACTAAATCCTTCACTTTGCAGCTAATCCATATCCTCAGTTTCTATTTCTTTAACTTCTCCATTACTAATCCTTTTTTCTTCTTTTCTCTTTGTTTTCTTATTTTTTGTCTTGTAAAATTTTCCATATGCAGATGCCTTTGCCGGTATTTCTCCTCAAATATCTTTGGTGCTCTTCTTTTTGTGTCGATTTCTTTCTCCTTTACATAAACATTGCACCATATTAAATCTGTTTTGCTTTCCCCTGTCCATATGTCTTCTTCAAATGTCTGCAGCTCCTCCTGTTTCTCCTCAGTTGATGGACTTGTTCCGTCATGCTGTGATATAACTTGTGTTAGTCTTTCTACAGCAAATCCTTCACTTTGTAGGTATTCCATAACTTCAGCTTCTATTTTTTTAACTTCTACTTTACTAATCTTCTGTTCTATGTTTCTGCTTTGCAATCTTATTTTTTGTATTGTGAAATTCTCTATATCTGGATGCCTTTGTCTGTATTTCTCTTTGAATATCTTTGGCTTTCTCATTTGCATAAATATTGCACCATATCAAATCTCTTTCTTTCCCATATCCATATTTCTTGTTTATACCTTTCAGAAAATTCTAGGCTATGTTCTTTATATTTTCACTCTTCCTCAGTTACTTCTTTTTCCAAATGGCCCAAGGTTTCTTGGTCTCTATAATGTTTTTCATAAATCTGTTGTATTAATGAACACAACTTTGCATTTGAAGCTTTTGACAATTTTTCTTGTGGAAGTATTTTTCTTTCCTCTAAATTCTCTTTTAATCTTTTTGCATATCTTCTGTCTGGAAATTCTGGGCTTCTTGCATAATAGTAACAATACATAACTTCTTTCTTATCCTCAATAGTCAATTCTATCATCTTTATAGCTCTTTTTTGACCTATCAGTTTTTGTGATTTTTTTGTGGACTACTACTTCCTTTTACAACAGGGGAGCCACCTCCTGAGCCTGGCCTAGGCCCATTGTAGGAATGTTTACGTATTTTGAGGATTCTACGCTGTCATTTTTTCCAGTCCTAGCACCAGTGTGCCTACCAGGATTTGAGCACATTTTTATCCTGGGTCTTGTGCATCCAGCTATCCTGTTCATGATATATGCTATATAAAATACAGTATATAAATTGGTGTCATCTTGGTGAGATTTTGTGAAAAAGAGGGTCCACCTGGTGAAGGTACTCACCAAGACTTGAGGATAAATTCAATGTCAACAATTCTACTCCCTTTGGTCACTGATTTTTCATCTCTTCATTCATACCTCCAGTTCAGTGTGGGTGTTGCCATTTGCAATAAGTTCTGTGCATCGTTGTGTAGCTCCCCTGAGGTTACGGACATACCTGAAGAAAACTTTGTGGATGTCCTTTGCCTGAGAAGTTATTTTTTTCTTTAAATTAGTCTTTGAAGTATTAATTAACCCTCTTAGCTGCCTCTCTAGATTGGTCATGGGGCTTTTAGTATGTATGACTTTGTTCCTTCAATACATGGCCAAGATTTTTTTTCTTTTGTTGTAAAACCGATCGATACTGTGATTCCACCAGGTGGCTTGTCTTTTGAGTTTACCTTATACTTAATGCGAGGGAGCACAGCTCAGTCTGTACAGCTATCAATATGGCTGTACAGAGATTTTGTAAGAAGCTCAGCATATGCTATGGTGTTTACTGGGTTTGGGGTACTTGGAATTTAGTCAAGTTAATGCTTAGTCGAGAGCGGTTAGCCTTGGAATAGTTCTTAAAGGTTTTTGTTTTGCTGGATCTGCAGATTTAATTTTTATTTCAAGTAATACTGCCTTATGGTCAGATATGATGAGCGAAGATATTACATTGGATGAGGAGCATCAGCACCCCCATGTTTGTGAGCACAAGATCAAGCATGTTTGTACCCATGGTTGGAGAATGGACCGACTGTTCTAGGATATTGGCATTAAAGTTTTAGAATCTCTGGATTTGTGCATTAGAAGTGGTATAGAATTCCAAATCCATAGAGGGGTAGTTGAGATCTCCCATGAATATTGCATTGGGATGAACAGTGAGGGACTCTGGTACATTGAGATGTGTAGTATGGGTTTCCTGGGGCATGGAGGGGGACTGATAGGTTGCAAGCATATGGTTTAAGACCCTGTTTATTATGAGCTGCACATGTATGAGTTCCAGTGGGTCATACACTTTAAATAATCTGGATGTGAGGTTGGTTTTAATACAGACTGAGACCCCATTCATCTTTAATTCCCTCATGTAAAGTAACTGATCTAAAGGTGTGAAAGGCATTATAACCTTGTATTGCTGGGGCACTCTCCTCAACTTTAAACCATGACTCCATTGCTACACAGATGTCTTCACTCTCCAGGGAGAGGAAGTCTTGCAGGGAGTGGAATTTCTTGTTAAGACTTCCAACATTGAGAAGTACCAACTTCAAATATTCCTTCATAGGATCAATTAAGTTGGTAGGTTTATCAGTTTGGCATTGCCTAAAAAAGGCACTATGGCATGAAAAAGGTCTTTGCCAATATTCAGAAGCCTAGAGGGGATAAGTGCACACCATCTCTGGCAAAGCAACATGGTCTGTCAGCCATGTACTCTAAGGCTGTCAAATATTGTGCCCCTTGGACTGACACCAAATTAATCAGTTTCTGTTGGTAACATGGCAGCATTTTTAGAGAAGGTAGTATGCTGCTCAGTGCTAGCCTCATACCTGCCTGATACATATAATTAGTGAGTTCAATCATGTTTCGCTTCATATAGTCAAGTGAGGTATGTCTCAGTCATTAACACCTACATGGACTATGACAGAGTCATATTGGTACCTGTGGTTCAATGACCCGAGTGCCTGTGGGACTTGGCAGGTCCTAGCCCCAGAAAGGCAGTTAACTATGACTCTGTCCTTACTCAGTCTGATGAGCGGGACATTGGTGTGCCTTACTATAGAATTACCACTGATCAGGAAATTTGGCCATGCACTGGTTTGTCTTATGGCCTTAGAAGTAGAGGCACTGGATACAGTGTTATTATATGTAGCTGTGGGTGGTGTTCTAGTGGATGGTTTACATGATGGCTAAGGACCCTTTATTTGATTGTACTGTTCTGGAGCTGTTAGTGTTTCAGGAAGGTTACCTCTAAGTGCTTCAGCATAAGTAGTTTTACATACTGGATCTTTACCCTGTGCAGTAGGTGTGGTGCAAGCGTCACTGATAACCTCTGTAGGATTAGTTTTGGTTGTATGAGAGTGTATTGCCTCCCAGCATCAAAGTGTATTTACACTTCTCACATACTTTATCTGTTTTATTAAGGATAAGTTGATTGTTAGTGTACATGAGGCACTTGCTGCAATGCCTCAGAATACCCACCTCAACTAGACTGGCCACAGAGAGAGAGTCGGGAAATACATATCCATGGGTACTTATCTACTAGGGAGGAGTAAGGGAAATTTAAACATTAAATAGGTCAATAAGACAAGGCACTTGATGAACAATGCTCAGCTATGCTCAAACTAGATGCTCTAGTAGTTACAAAAGTCTGTCTAGAGACTAATGCCTCAAGAGTGTGGACCACAAACCTTCTTAATGTAAAATAACTGGCCTGCAGCCCAAGTGCTTAAACCAGAACTAAAACACTTTTAGAATAACAGACACAATAAGCCTTCAACCAGTAATTCCCAACTCAGAAGGGTTTAAGCTACTTTTCCTGCCACTAGTATGTAGACCGCAAACCTTTATTTAAAATAACTAGTTTGAAAGCCAAGTGTTTAAATCAAAACTAAGAGGCTTAGAATAACAGTTACAATGAAATCAGGCTGCTAACAGGCAGTAATAAATGCAGGAGATTAAATGCAACTAAACACTTTAGGGACATGCAGCAAAGAGTTAAATAAAGTAGAAAACACAAATACAGTAAAAGAGCTGAATAAAGTACATTTTTAGTTAGTGGGAATGGAGAAGACAAAAGATAATTCAAGTTTAAGAAAGTAATGGGGGGGATTCTGAGCTGATGAGATGGGACTGGGAGAAGTATCCCAAGTCATATTTATAGTAAGCATGGGCAACTGAAAAGCCACCAACTTTAAAAGTACAACAACAACGGGTAGGTGGGTGGGAAAAATCAAATGCAGAAAGAGATCAGCAATAGTCAGGCAGAGAAGAACAAGCCAAGCAAGCACTACAGCTTCTAGAGCATATCACTCATCATTTGCTGTTGTCTTACTTAGTCTGCTTAGATCTAAAATGATTAAATATTGGTCATTTTCATCATTTGATGTCACTATGAGTTCCTCTTTAGTTGTGTACTCCTTTTCTAGGTTGCTTTTATTAGTTGCACTTGTGCATATTTCTCAAAGATCTTCTGTTGCTTTCTTGTGGGCCATTATCTTGTCATCCATTCTATAGCTTTTTATGATCAGTTATATTTCATAACTTTGTTTTATCAAAAAATAAATATCTCCGTCTTTGTTTTTCCCTGCAGTATTACTTTTAAAGATATTGTAAAGGAATGTGCCTAGCACTGACCCCAGTTACACCACTGGTCACCATTATTTCAGCTGAGTAGACTTTGTTTACTATGGCCAGCTAATGTTTTACCTGTGATACCACCTTAAGGTCTTCTGCACAACTTCCTAAATTTTTAACAACCTATTCGGCAGCAGCATATCCAATGACTTCTTAAATGTAAAAGAGCAGATGTCCACAGCTTCTTTCTGTTCTTAGATCCTGGTTATGCAGTACAATGACTGCTATCTAGCATTCCATCTGTCCGTAATTTTGCAGCATGTCTTTACTCTGTTTCACATTTTTGCCCCGATTCACTCCTTTTTTCATTGAGGACTGCACTCAGCCAACAACACCAGACATCAGAATTCATATTAGCAATTGTTCAAAAAATTCAAGTTGATGAAAAATGTTGTTCAATTTACTTGCAAGTGAATTAGTGTCATAGGTAGCCCACATAAAACTGTTCAAGCAGGACATATGTATAGTCTTCTTCTGAGTTTATCACTTACAAGAATTCTGACAGAACAGTGATAATAGAGACCTGTGCCAAATACCTACATAGATCTGGGTTGCTGTAGATTGCTGACTTTAAATTCATGGGTTCATCAAAACTTTAAAGAGAATGCCAACATCAGGCATAACATAGTAAATACTCAATCAAGCAATTGTTCCCTAGTATTACGGCTTTGTCCATGATTCTTGAGCAAAGAACTTGAAATCAATGCATGGAATATGTATTAGGAATCCATGTTACCCACAATCCTCTGCTCTGCTACATTCTAGAAGTTCTAACAGTACTTCCTGTAGCAGTGAATCCATGATTTTCCCTATTGCTGACGTTATATTGATTTGTTGGTAAAACTTTTGGGCACATAATGAGACTCTGAAAACCCTTTTTTACTGTTTTATGATTATTTTTAAGGATGTTTTGAAATAATGACTTTGACTCTCAAGACTGCAATTTATTTATTGCAAGTCTTTGATAATTAACATTTTAGGAAAAAAGTGTATGGTTATATTTCTTTATTATCCTCCTTCCTTGTCGTCAAGAAAAATATAATTTTTAAGAGCTCTTATTATGATATTATTAGAAAATCATGTTTCTTTTGGCTTTAATATCTTTTGTTTCATGACTACATTACAGCCATCCATACATCTCGCATCAGGGACAAACTGCATGCAGAGGACACACAAAGTCATCCAATTCATGTAACACTTCATGATGGAGTTTTGGTCATCTTCAGCAACACTGCAAACCATAAAAAGAAAAAAAAAAAGGCTGAGCAAAGAGGACTACTACAAAGAAAAATGCAGATCAGAGTATGCTAGTCAATCAGTCTGACTAGAAAACAGGAATGGTGGAGGAATCAAATTAGAATAATAGAGCAAAAGGTGAAGAACAATTTCTCCCAAGGCAGTGTTCCACAAAAAGAAAACTTTGTGTCAGGGAGCAGAACACATGGAAAAAAGATTATTGCAAGGAAAATAGCTTAGTCATGTTGGCAACCAGTACACAGCTTGTACTGTCCAGAAATTAATGGGCTCAAGATCCATATGAGGCAGGCTAAAGTTCATTAAGGAGGGAGGCAGAGAAGCATGTAAAAAGTAAAAGGAAAAAAACGGTATAAAAAGCAGGAGAGTGTATAAAGAGGTTAAAGCGGGTGTCAATGTCATCCTGAAAATTAAGAGACTTCCTGTCGATGGCCTTCTCACTGAAAATGCCTATGAACATGGGTGGCAGGCTGTGTGACAGCAAGTGACAGGGAAGGTGTACTGAGCAGCTTGGTAAGGGCATCTCAGGTGTTGACCCAGAGGATTGGTGGCAGCCATGACCTGCTGGGTGCCCACAGCTAGGGGTGGCAGACTGTATGGACACATGTGACCGTGGTGCTGTCTTAGCAATGGTCTGTGTACTCTGAGTTGGGACAAACTGTACAGAACCACTTAACATCCAGGCCTACCACTGTCATAGACTGCATGATCTGTGTATCTAATCAGGAAGACCAATGCAATGTGTCTAATGAAGGCACCTAAGTAGGCAACATTTGCTGCCAGCAACCTCAGCAGCACTGTTTACTATCTGTTACCATAATTAATGTCGCTGTGCAGTTAGTGCACATTGTCCCACAAGCCAGAGAGCAGCATACTCACTATCTTTAGAACAGTGTGAGTAGGAGACATCTGTATCTGGATCACTGACCTGCACATCCACTGGGTAATGCTGAATGTCATAGAGACATCACAGACAGACCTGGAGGCATGGTTTTGACACACCACCATGTCTTTCTCCTAAGGTGAGTCTGCACACCTGCGAGCAGCATGCATATCTCTTGCTGTGTGGGATGGGAACACAGGTGGAACCTACAAGATTCCCTTCTTACAATGGTGAGGCTGTTTTCAGAGCCTTTATCTTTACAGGGACATTTATGATGGAGAATATCTGCCAGTAGGTCTACAGAAAGGTGAAATATGTTGTTCAATTGTGTAACATGCATCTTGTCATCAGCTTCAGTTACATGTACCCTTTAATGTCAAGTTTATGTTGTCACCTTGCTTGAGGTGATATGACTGGGTGACTGGTGCCCTCTTTGTCAGGCTGTTTTTCTAAAAGTGGACTGGAAGGACCTCTCCCAATCTCCTTGTATCAGTTGCAGAGGATGATAGCTGCTGAGGTACACTGGCAGCTGGATGCCTGCTTCAGGACAGTGAAGTGCCTTCTGGCATGTCTTGCGGAGTCATGCGTCAAGCAAGCCCAACCCATCAGGTCACTGAGAGAGAGACAACAGACATCAATCACCTGGGATTGTTGCTCTCTGGGCAGGCCTGGCATCCAACCATGCCAGGACTCTACTGTCTCCCCATTCTGGTGTTTTTCCTTTGTTATGTGTCCTTTTCCATTTCTTGTTCATTATAGAACTTCTCCCTATCACTGCTTGTTCACCCTATGAATGTCTGTGTCTATCCATTGAACTCCCCAGTTTTTGCGTGTATACTGGCTCTGTCTGTCTGAGTCTGTGTTTTATGCTTGTCTGTCTGCCACAGCCACCTGCCCTTTTCTCAAACCCATCCACAGCCATCCTTCAGTACCTTTCTATACTAAACTTCTTTTATAAATCTAACAAAAGGGCATCTTTCTGTACAAAAAAGGCTCTTCCTTCTCCCATCTTTCGAAGTTTATAACTACCATTGTATGTTTACCACTGTTTGCTATTTCCCCTTCCCTGCTTTGCTTTTTGCCCATTTTCTCATTCTTTACATATTGGACAAGGCTAGCTTTTTGCTGTGTACACCCAATTTCGTCTGTCCACTGGCTCATCTTGCAACAGATGAGGGCAAAATGCAGATATGCAGCTACTTCACACGCAGGGACTAAAGTTGGACGTGTCTCTATTTACATCAAAAATAAATATACTTCAAGTCTGGTCAAACAGGACAATGCACTTGAGCTGCTCCATGTTTAAATCACCATAGGTAAAATCCAATACATCTTCCTTGTAAGCTATAGGTCCCCCTCTATGACCCAGGCATCCCATACCATGTATGTAAACTTATGAGAAACACTAAGCATCCAACCCAATACCATATTCATGGGTGACTTTAATTACCCACTATTAACTGGGAATCCTACATGACATCAAACGCACATGCACAGAGATTCCTGGAGTTTGAAAACACAAGCTCCCTGGACCAGATAGTCAATACACCAACCAGGGGTGCAACCATACTGGATCTGGTCCTCACTAATATGGGAGAGTGCTGCACATCCCCTACTGTAATGTCTTCTCTGGTAAAGTCAGGCCACAAATTGGTCTCCTTTGAAATAAAAATAAAACCTGGACCCCCAACTCAACCAGGAATATTCGGAAACTATACTGAGGCTAACCTCCTGCTATTAAGTGAGAACCTGGTCAAATTTCAAGGCCCTATAAACCCTGAGAACACTTCTGCCTATGCAGAACTGTTCACAGAAACCCTGTATAAGCATGTTAATAGCTGCATAGAGGCAGCTGTACCCACCAGGAAGAAGTACAGAATTAACTCAAAAAACAAGCCACCCTGGTGGAATCACAAAATCAATAGGCTGTATTACAGGAGGAAGAAAATCATGGCAAAAATTAGGAGGTGCAGCACCCAGCAGGATAAAAGCACTCTCATCAAACTAAACAAACAACTCAGAGGACAAATAAAGTCTACCAATGCAAATTTGAGGTAAGTTTGGCCTCCTGGGCGAAGGCCAACCACAATGCATTCTTTAGCTATGTCTGCAACCTCAAAGGCAATACACAATTGTGTGCAGAGCTCACTGTAAATGGAGCCGCGTATACTGAGCCAGAAGATGATAATGATAATGACCAATAAATTCAGCTCCAACTTTACTCCTCTCTCCCCCTCAACCTTCCCTCAGGAAATATCATAAATATAACTCCCCATACTATCACTAGGGAACAGGTCCTTAATGCCCTCTCTAACACTAAGAACACTGCTTCAACAGGCCCAGACAATATCCCAAGATGCCTTCTAAATAGCATGAAACATGACCTATTAGGGCCTCTGGAATTACTGTTTAACTGTAGCCTCCAAACAGGCTTCATGCCTCAAGAAAGGAGAAAGGCAACAGTCATGTCTCTGCACAAAGGTGGGCCTTCTACAGACCCTGGAAACTACAGACCCATAAGTCTCACTAGTCTTATATGTAAAGCCATCAAAAGAATTATCATGGAGATGATCAATATAGATATAGTAAACCTCCAGACACTGGACCCAACTCAGTTTGGTTTTGTCAAGAGCAGATCATGCCTACTCAACCTGGTGGACTTCTTTGAGAAGGTCACCAAAGCAATGGATGAGGGCAAAATCATTCACACTGTCTACCTTGACCTGGCCGAGGCATTTGACACAATACCCCACTTGGGCAGTGTTGGCAAACTCAGGAGGTTAGGTACAAACCTGTATGTCACCTAGTGGATAGCCAACTAGCTCATAGACAGGACCCAGGAAGTTAGAATTGGGGAGTCCACCTCTACAAAGAGGCCACTCACAAGTGGAGTCCCTCAAGGGTCAGTCCTTAGACCATACCTTTTTGGTATTTACTTCTGACTGAATTTGCAGATGATTGCAAATTAGAAGCTGTCATTGAATCTCACACCAACACAAATGTTCTCCAGGAGAGGCTGACACAGACAGATAACTGGTGTCAGAGCCATGGACTAAAACTAAATGCCAAGAAATGCATAATATTATCCTTTGAGAAGTCATCCATCCCTGGTAACTATCATATTGACAACACACCCCTTAGAGTTGACCCAGTAGTCAGGGACGTAGGGACACACACACAGAGTAATCTAGCCTTTGATCATCACGTGTCTACAGTGGTGATGAAATCATTCTATGTTACACAACTTATAAACAAAAGTATGGCATCTAAGTCCAAAGAAGTCATTGTTCCACTGTATTTGATATTCATCAGACCTATCACTGAGTACAATGCCCCCTTTGGTATACACCTAACGAGGCATATCTAACAATTGGAACGTCCACAGAGGTTCCTCACTAAAAGAGTACAAGGCATAAGTAATATGTACTCTATGGACTGTCTCAAGGCCCTATCACTGTATTCTGTCTCCTATAGGCTTTTGAGGGGAGATCTATGCTTGGCATACAGGGCATTGTCAGACCCCACTCTGACGGACCTCCTGCACATCCACAAAACAAACAGTAGCAGAATTACCCATTCTAAAGACTTAAACCTTGCCTGTTATATAAATAGGACCTGCTGGAGAGATAGGTATGTATCCCAGGGACTACCCCATCTATGGAACAGGATTCCCATCCATGTGAAGCAGAGTTCCTCCCTAACCCAATTCAAGTGCACCTTGGACAATTGGATGGGAAACTGGAAATTCATCCCTGGTTTGGCACCTATATCTTTAATGCAAACAGACAACCTGTAAATGGTTCTTCTCCCAGGCCCATGCTTACACTTATCAAGGGTATCAGAACTTGTCAGAGATTTGGGATGCATGGCTAGGCTTAAAAAGGCCCTTGTGATCATTAGCCTAGTAAACACCTATGAATCTATGAACCCATGTATGCATGCACTGACTCAGCCATGATAGCCTGACTTAGCTATGGCATCTGTCATGTTGGTTGTGCACATAGTAGTCTGACTTAGCTATGACATCTGTCATGTTGGTTGTGCACATGATAGCCTGACTTAGCTATGGCATCTGTCATGCTGGTTGTGCACTCTGTTCCAGCATGGATCCTGCAGTATATCAGCCTACTGCTGTTTGTTCCATTATCACTGCACCTCCTTTTTTCTTCACAAGCCATCAATCAAATATTTCTTTTCTGCTATCTTCTCCTTGTCTTACTTCTACCAAATGAAAATACCACAATGATTTATGTTAGTTATGTATCTAATGAGTTCATGTTACTGTCTGTAGTAAAGCTTAGGAAATGTAATGTTTTCTGTTTACATTCTTTTTGTAAATTGTGATTGCAGGCAACTGTTAAACTTTTTGTATATTCTTTGTAAATCTTTGTAAAATTTTTGTAATCTTTTTTGTACTAATGTTATGAAGCATTTCTCCCTGGGTCTCTGCTGAAAACGGGCTAATTGCCCAGCTGGACACTACCCAGTTGTGACACCAGGGAAAAGCTGCCAGTCCAGCTATCTGGAATTTTGTAAATAATTATATGTCACTTGAAAATATTAATATGATTTATATAGAAATGTGACACTGCCAGCCCAGCTATCTGGAATTTTGTAAATAATTATATGTCATTTGTGAATAGTAATATGATTCATATGCTTGTCTTACAAATGTAAGAGAACTGTATGTTATGTACTGAGTTTCAAGAATATAACCAAAGTGTACCCTACTGGAAAAGAACAGAAATGTATATAAGCTATATACCTGTGAAAATGTATGTTTTAATAGTAGAAGATGGAACATACAGAGTTAACTTACAAAACTTCAAGAAAATAAGTTGGAATCAAAGTGTTTTACGATTGTGTTTCAGTGCAACAAGCAGACACAATGTCTAGAGGTAGAAGTTTTTCTATTGTCTTGAAAGTAATTTTAATTACTAGGCTTAAAATTTAAAGTGCTTTATTGCTTCCTAGCAGCTGCACATCTGAGACATATGCACTTCTCACACAGAGATGATAACATTTTGTTAAGTTTCTGTTAGCCTGGGAACTGAAGGGAGGTGACAAAGAGTGATGTCATCCATGTTAACCCAGCAGTAATATGTGATATTAATTTAAGAATTCTCTCAGAGAGAGAGAGAGAGAGAGAGAGAGAGAGACAAGGCATTTTGTATCTTGTCTTGGACCTAGAAACATTCACTCAGCACTTCTGCCTGCATGTTGCTCTGTAAGTAAGTTCATAGGTTCATAGGTTCATAGGTTGGTACTAGGCTATCAGTTCTAGGGCCTATACAAGCCTAGCCATAACAATTCCCTGGATATTTCTTCCCACAATATTTACTTCCCTGGACCCCTGTCTAGTAGGGTGACTGACATGATCCCCGGGGTGAATTTCCTATCTCCCATCCAGTCATCAAGGTTCCTTTTGAAGAAGGCGAAGGAGGCACTCTGCTTGACATGTATGGGCAGTCTATTGTAGAGGATGGGGAGTCTCTGGGTCAGGAACCTATCCCTGCAGCATGCTTTGTTCATTGTGATGACAAGGTTTAGATCCCTGGAGCGTGTGACTCTGAGGGATTGGGATTTATTTAAGTGGAGCATGTCCAACAGCTCAGGGTTTGACATGGCCTTGTATGTTAAGCAGAGATCACCTCTGAGTAGACGATATGCCACACAGTATAGCTGGAGTTTTTTTAGATGGTCAGCATATGGCATCTGCTTTAGGCCTGTGATTATTTTAGTGAGGTATTTCTGCAGCCTTTCCAGCTGTTGCAGATGTCTTGTGAGGGTACATACCAAACAGGGCATTATACTCTATAATGGGTCTAATGAAGGATGAGTACAGTGGGACAATGACCTCCTTTTTTCTGGATGAAAAGCCCTTAGTGATGAGGTGTGCCACATAGAAGGATTTCCGGACTGTTGTGGCAATATGGTAATGGAAGGTGAGACCACTGTCCACCTGTGTCCCTAAGTCTCTCATCACACTTTCAATGTTCAGTGTACTGCCACCTATGTGGTAATTCATGGGTACATGTTTTTTTCCAAAGGGGATATCTATACATTTCTTGGCATTAAGCTTGAGCCCATGGCTCTGGCACCAGGTATCTGTTTCTGTAAGGCCCTGTTGTAGAATATCCACATCATTTGGGGATTCAATAATGGTTCCCAGATTGCAGTCATCTGCGAACTTTGTTAGCCAGAGTCCCTTAGTGTTGGCCTGTACATCAGAGAAGTAAATGCCAAACAAGAGTGGTCCCAGGACTGAACCCTGAGGTACTCTAGTTGTCACTTGTCTGGAGCTGGATTTGAAGTCGGCTACTTTTACAATCTGGGTTCTGTCAGTAAGCCAGTTGGCACCCAATCGAGTGACATAGGGATTTATTCCCAGCTTAGTAAGTTTATCTATGATTGGGGGATGGTGTCGAAAGCCTTGGCAAGGTCCAGATAGGCTGTGTGGGCCGCCTTACCCTCGTCCACCGCTCTGAAGACTGATTCGAAGAAGTCAGTCAGTTTTAGGAGACAAGATCGGCCCTTCATGAACCCAAACTGGGTGGGGTCCAGTGTTTGAAGGTTGCCAATTTCTTTGTTTATAAGTTCCATGATAATGCATTCCATGCCCTTGTAGATCAGGCTCGTCAGACTGATGGAACGGTAGTTCCCGAGATCCAAGGTGTATCCCCCCTTGTGGAGTGGGATAACTGTAGCTGTGCGCCACTCAGTGGGCACAAAGCCTGAGGTGAGGCTATGATTAAACATGACACTTAGGTGAGGTTTCAGTTCATTTTGTAGTTCATGTAGTACACAGACCGGGATGTCATCTGGTCCCATGGATGCTGTATTCTTAGCTTTGGAGAGTGCAGTTTCTACCTGTGTGGCCATGATTATCAGAATTTGGCAATATTTTGGTATTGAGATGGGCCCTTTAGGGGGTAAGAGGGGGGTGAAGTTGGCACTAAATCTATCTGCCAGCATATTGGCAATATCCTTGGGATCAGTATATTTGATACCATTCTGTTGTACCTCAGAGTAGATCTGAGCATTGCCATTTAGATTCTTGACATAACTATAGAATGCCTTGTGGCTGTCTTTGGAATCTTTGGCAATTTTATTCTCGTAACTAGCTTTTGAGGATTTTATGAGGGATCTCAGCTTCTTACTGAGGCTGGTGAAGGAGTTTTTTGCATCGTGGAATTTTCCTCTTTTCTGCAACAGTTTCTTCCTTCTGTTGTATAGTTTGTTTATAGCAGGTTATCACCAGATTGGCTTCCTTTTTTTGGAGGAGAGCATCTTGGATCTATTTGGGATGGCACGATTCATGCACGAGTGGATGTGCTCATACAGTGCCTTAGTGTAGGATTCAGCAGTCGAACTTTCAGATCCCGTCTGTATGGGTGTCATGACGTTTGTCACTTCTGACTTCAGTAGCATGAAGTTGGCTTTGGAGAGGTTTTTTATGGAGGTTTCTTACTGGGGGGTGGGGGTGGGATGTGGATGTCAAGGGTGATTTGCATATGTCCAATGAGGGGGTGACCACTGGTGTGGAGCATGTATCTCCCATGTTGATAATGAGCAGGTCTAGGATATTGGAGCCCCTGGTGGGACAATGGATTAGTTAATCTAGGGCATTGGAATTTATGAATTTCAAGAACTGTTGGGAAAAGGTGTTGGTCCCCGGGTAGTTTTCCCAGTTAATGGCAGGGTAGTTGAAATCACCCAGTATTAGGGTGTTTGATTGTATCTTAATATTTTCCAGTAGGTTTAGAAAGGTGGAGTGAGAATCTTGGGGCATGGTGGGGGATCTGTTGCAAGCTACAATTTGGACTGCAGTCTTACCTAGTATTAGTTGCACCTGGAGAATTTCAGATGCATTGTGTTGGGCAACTATCCTGGAGGTGTGAATATCCTCGGTGAATATGCACACTCCTCCACCTTTAATGTTTTAGTCTTGGTTTTGTGGCCAAAAAGTGTGGTAAGAGTTGTAGCCTGGCATTGCAGGGGTGCTCTCTGGATCCTTGAACCAGGTCTCAGTTACTGCACAGATATTGATGTTCTCCATTTTTAGGAGTGCCTCGAAAGAGTGCATTTTGAGGTTTAGACTTCTAGCATTGAGCACCATTACCTTCAGATTTTGCATGCTTGTTTCTGTTACTGTAGTGGTTTTGTCCTTTGAACCTTGCTATAAAAAGACACTATAGGGGTGGCAAGAGCTTTAGCCAGTAACCTGAATCCCTGGGGTGATAGGTGCAGACCATCTCTGGCAAAGCATTGTGGTTTGTTGATCATGTCTTCCCAGGCAGACAGATACTGGATTCCCTTTGTATGACACCAGAAACTTAGACAATTGTTGAAGTCAGTCATTTTGTCCTTATACTGTGGTATCATTCTGGGTGAAGGCAGGATGCTATTCAGGTCTAGTGTCATACCCGCCTGGGCCACATGATCTGACAGCTCTTCCATGTCTCTTTTCATGTAGTCCAGGGAGGTACATCTCAAGTCATTCACTCCAACCTGGACAATGACAGAGTCGTATTTGTACTTGTTGTGGAGTGACTTGAGTGCTTGAGTTATGTGGCGGATCCTGGCACCCGACAGGCAACTGATTGTAATTTTCTCCTTGTTCAGCCTGGTGAGTGGGACATCAGTGTGCCTGACTATAGAGTCACCTATGACTAAAGTGCTGGGTACATTGTCTTGCCTTAGGGGTTGTTGTTGGGTGGCACACTGGTGTTGTGAGCTATGTGCCACTTTGGTTTTGACTGGTGTTTGTTTGCATTTCAGCTTCGGAGGTCCTTGTTGCTTGGGCAGGTAAATGTTAAGGGCCTTCGCATATGTGGGTTTTGTGTTGATATGCGTGGGTGTTGATGGTGTGGGTTTTGAAGGGCTATGAGTTGCTTGAGATGTAGTGCAGGTGTTAACATTCTCCTCTTTATTGTCTAGCACAATCTTGGCCGGAGAGAGTTTTACTTCCAGTTTGGCTATGTAAGTGCATCTCTCGCAGGTTGTAGTGTTGGGTGGTAAAAGGAGAGGGTTGTCTGTGTACATGAGGCAGTTGCTGAATTGCTCAAGTATGCCCAGATTCACCAGGTGGACAGGAGAAATCACCAGAAGCTGACCCTTGGACATGTCTGTTTAGGTGCTTTTTTTTGTAAAGTACAAGAGCTGTTTTCCCTTACCTTTGCAAGGTATTTTGCAATTATAGGCTGTTTAGTGCCTACAATTAATTTCTCCTTATTGACAAGGAGAGTTAAGTGCTTGTATCAGTTTCAGGCTTCCTAGTGCTTTCCAGCAGGTTCTAGAGCAAGTGCTTGTCACAGGGGTTCAGATTTTAGTGCTACTACTGAGAAACCAGCTAGTTCTAAGGGAAAATTTGAAGAGCAGACTTTCTGGCACCTGGAATAGTTTAACTGTAGCCCAGCGGTGCTGCACGATGTGAAAAATGCGCAAACTCACACGTTTTTATGCCAGAAAGTTGAAAGGGATAGAAATCAGCCCACAAAGGCTAATAAGATTACAATTTTATTGCTGGAAACCACTCCTCTAGTGTTAGATAAGCAGTACAATGCTCACCACTCCCACTGGTAAACAGTAGGACTTCCCTCTACCACAGCAATGTCTGGATAGCTCTGAACACAGAAAATAAAGTCCTGAGACAAGCAAAGCCTGGGATCTGGACTATACTGGCTAGGAAAGGTGGGAAACGAGCAAACAAGATAGTATTTTTTTTTGGTTAAAACAGGCTAAACAATGTAAAAATACAGTAAATAAACACAGAAAGGGCTAACACACTTGAGTGTGTAGTCCTAAACAGTAAATGCAATTGAAACTCTACAAAATTAGCAATTTAAAACTTTTTAAATGAAGCAAGGCAAGTGCACAACTGAAAAACGATTTAAGAGACAGTAATACAGTAGAATAAGTAGCTAGTCTACATATACAGAGAAGCCTATATATACAGAAAAGCAGCTAAACACACAAACAATTCAGATGCAGTGCAACCTAGAGCACTTGAGTTGTAGCAATATTAAGGCAAATACAGTTATAATAAATGCACTAAGATATACTCTATATTTCCAAAATGTTTAAGAAGCACAGTCAGAACACAAGGAGATTCAGGCAATTTTTTTTTTTAAGAAAGGGAGAAAGGAGTAACAGAAGGCCTTCTCAGATGTTCTCTCTGTATTAGGTAGAATGAGCTAATGACACTAGACTGGGAAGAGTGTCCCAGATCAAATTTACAGTAGGGGCGGGCAACTGCAAAGCCACTAAGTATGGGACCAATACTAAAGCTGTTAGCCTACACTCTGTAGACAGTAAACAATACAGAAATCTTTATGACAGCAGTGAGCCACAAAATGAAAGTTTTTAAAAAGATAAAGGAGCAAAGAGACTCTACAGAATGCTTTTTACTGCAAACAAATCAGTTACCCATGCAGATTAGTTAATAGCAATAGAATACAGTAAAACGTATGCAGCAGGCAATAAAAAGTGCTATATATAAATTGCTAAAAGCAATAATCAGTATAAATAAGCCAAAAAACAGGATATTATATATCTCAGATCAGAGTTGTAGTCAACACCCCTCCTCCACTTTGCTCAGTGGGTATAGACAGAAATCCTCTCAAAGTTAGGGCTTAAATACCAGAAGATACAACCTTACACAACTTTTTTTTAAAAAAGCACAAAAGAACCAGCCCTCACTAGCCAGCAGCCAATCAACACAATCCAGCCAAGAAGGTAAAGAAAGGCTTCTGCTAGTTCAAGATGGCCTGTTCATGTGCTCTGAACAATCACTGCAAGGACAAACAGGCCCAGAACCAGCAAATCTGAACTGGGACAATACTAAAGCTGTTAGCCTGCACTTTAGATAGTAAACACTACAGAAATCTTTATGACAGCAGTCAGTCACAAAATAAAAGTTTTTAAACAGATAAAAGAGCAAAGAGACTCTACAGAATGCTTTTAACTGCAAACAAATCAGTTACCCATGCAGATTAGTTAATAGCAATAAAATAAAGTAAAAAGTATGCAGCAGGCAATAAAAAGTGCTATATAAATTGCTAGAAGCAATGATCAGTATAAATAAGCCAAAAAAACAGGATACTTATATATCTCAGATCAGAGTTGTAGTCAACGCCCCTCCTCCACTCTGCTCAGTGTGTATAGACAGAAATCCTCTCAAAGTTCTTTATTAAGTTAATAAGTTATTTAGGGCATAGTATCTTTTAGATATAGATAGGAATATAGTAAAGATTAGTTTAGATATTTTCTGTATTTATTTGAGACTGTCCTGCAATGTTGTTTTAAAATATTCCCTGTGATTCTGAACTCTGTAGTTACTTTGTTGTTTGAGCATTGTCTTGTTCTTTTATTATTTATTATTAAATATATTTAAACCTTTAATTGTGGCTGGTTGCCTTGCAAGACTTGGTCACACTTATCATTTGGGTAATAGTAAGGCTGCGGTGGTGCAGCGGTTAGCGTTGTCGCCTCACAGCAAGAGGTTCTCCGGTTCGATTCTCAGCTGAAGCGCCTTCTTTGTGGAGTCTGCATGTCGAATGATGTTTAAAGACATGCAGGTAGGCGAGTGTGTGAATGGGTGTGCCTACTTTGAAGGTAGGGTGTCAGGCTGGCACCTCGGCAACATAAAAATCCACTGCCAATCATTAGCAGACCGGAGTTCCACTGTGGAGACCCCTAACCGGGAAAAGCTTAAAGACACAGTAGGATTGGGCACCCTTTGTAAGGGCCTTAGAGAAGCTGATAAGTAGTGGTTGGTGGCAGTGATAACTACCTTATAGTCTGGGCAGAAGGGGGCATAGCTACTAAACCTGTGCCAGCCTTCCCCAGGAGTGTCTGCATGTTTGTATATAAATCAAATCTCAAAGTGTGTGTGTGTGTGTGTGTGTGTGTGTGTGTGTGTGTGTGTGTGTGTGTGTGTGTGTGTGTGTGTGTGTGTGTGTGTGTGTGTGTCAGCTACTTGGTCTGGGACACAAAGCACTGGAGGGTACTAGAGGTTTTGGCTTGACCACTCAGCTGAGATCTTAACCCTATAGCTGAGCCAGTGGGAAGTCTTATTGGGGATCTGGAGAAAGAGGAAGAAACAAGCCCAAAACTGATTGTGATCTCTGTGTGCTCTTAAGGGAAATTGTACTTTACTGTGTGTGTACTTGTCATCCTCCCAAATGTGTACATCCCTCACTGGTGCTAGTGGTGAGGATTGAGGCTCCTTGATTACTGGGCCAGTGCATGGGCATCACACTGGTTAACAAATGTAAAATAAAATAAATAAATAAAATAAATTCTTAAGTGGACCATTGCTCAGTACGCTAGTGCTGCTCAAAGTATAATACATGCCTGATTAACTGTAATCTACTTTGTTGCAATGAAGTCCTGCACAGTGTTTATCTATAAATCCCCGCCAACAGCTATACTTGGTATGAAATCAGTTCTTCAAATATGTCTATATAACAAAGGCATGCCACAGGTAAATCAGCATTCATTTAAATTACCCTTAGATATGTATGTCATATGAGTGAGTGAAAGTGTGTGTGTGTGTGTGTGTGTGTGTGTGTGTGT
The DNA here is from genome assembly GCF_019279795.1 of Protopterus annectens. Classification (NCBI taxonomy): domain Eukaryota; kingdom Metazoa; phylum Chordata; order Ceratodontiformes; family Protopteridae; genus Protopterus; species Protopterus annectens. Next base: position 1,907,937,418 of record NC_056725.1, read on the forward strand.
GTGTGTGTGTGTGTGTGTGTGTGTGTGTGTGTGTGTGTGTGTGTGTGTGTGTGTGTGTGTGTGTGTGTGTGTGTGTGTGTGTGTGTGTGTGTGTGTGTGTGTGTGTGTGTGTGTGTGTGTATACACCATGCTTGCATCCTGTATGTCCATCAGTAGCTTGGTGTCTGTCCATAATTAGTTTCTCTGCCCTGTGGACACATGCCTACTGCATTTTAGGATAAGATCCAGCACTCCTGGACTTCTGAACTGAATTAAGTGGGCAATCAGTGAGTGAATGACTGCTTTCCCTATGTTCAGTTATTGTATGATCACTTAAAAAAACAGTGTTAATCTCAACAAGTTAGGAGCACAGGTTAGATCCCAATCCACCCGCACTACCAAACTTACATACTCTAACTACAAAATTACATAACAGTTTGGGAAAGTGAAATTCCTCATTCAAACATACAAAGGGGGTTGTACATGCAGTATCCTGTATCCTGTCAGCCTCCAGGCTTTATCTACACCAGCTGTGTTCAGATAGTTACAACAAGACCAGCAACTCAATTGCTCCCTGCAAGGCAACCTAAGTGAATGAAAATGTGCTTAAATCAAATTTCTCTTGTACAGCATATTGCAAATATATACTATAAGGATGCATTTCTATCAACATCAGGATCAATCTGCACTTCTAATAAATCTTGTAAATATAAAATACTTTCTGGGAAACTATGTATTTCTAGGATCAAAAATGTAAATCGTTTGATAATAATTTATTAAAGTACAATGCTGTTGCATAAAAAATTATTATTCTGTCTTTGCTGGGATACATATACCATATATAACACGACAACCAAATAGGGCATAACAATGATTGCTTGACATTTTAAAATAATGTAGTAAAACCATGCAACCAAAAAGAGTCAAACTGAAATTTTAAAAAGATGTCTCTTGCAGTGATGCTTGAGATGAAGTACTATTCCAAAAAATCTTTCAAATGTTTTCAAGAAATGTGTTATACTAGAAACAACAATATTTTGGATGCTTAAAGAGTAAGTTGGAAAAGTACCATGACCAGGATGTCAGAGTATTATATACATTTTCCATTATAATCAAAGTATAACCAGCTTTTGGTTTATTTATTGTTTTGGCATGTGCACTGTGTTAGTTAAAGAATATTGGTCTCTGTTTTAAATCATTACAAACATAAAAAATGAATAATCAGAACGTAAGCTACAAACCACTTGTTATAACATTTTAAACAGCTAATACTTTCATTGTTAAGTGATTAAGTTTATGAATTAATTAGATATATTAGTTAATTAAAAGTTTGGATGAGATAACACTTGGACAATGTTTTCATCTTATTAAAATATACTTATATTTGAATATTTATAGGTCTGTACACTGTTTCATCAAAAAATAGTAATCAGTTTTATAATTTAGGCAACATCTGCATTAATATTTTCTTTTTTCATTTGCTAATGTTAAGGTTTACTTTCAAAAAGGTCATCTTGAACTTGTATTAATCAAATGTCAGTTAGTATTTAAATATAGAAACTGAAATGCTATTGGATAAGATATGATCCTGAAAGGAGAACAGAGTTCACCCTACTGGAATGTATCTAATATTAAAAGTATGGGCAGTTCTTCCAGTATTCTAATAAAAGTCATATTTCTGGCTATTCACTTTTTGTATCCTACTAGCATTGTAAATATGTCATTAATGCAGACCGGAGTAATGGCCAAAAAAGTGTGATTCTTGAAAAGTAAATATATCACAGACTTTACTCTGTTAGATAGCTTACATTTTATATTAAAAAATCCCAACTTTTTTCATCCTACTTTGGCTTTAGATGATGATAAACAGTATCTGAAAATAGCTGATGAGACTAGGAGAACTGATCTTGAGGTCTAAGATTGATAAATCAGTTAACACAAGAATGTGAGAAATAAAATTTGATTATTCCCTATTTATTTATTTATTTTACATTTGTTTACTGGGAAAGTTCGACTGAACTGAGGTCCTTTTTAGTGGAGGTCCAGGGAGAAAAGCTCCACATTTACTTAATAAATCATAGAACAATGCATAATAATAAAATGCCAAAATACAGAAAAAATAATACAGAGGAATAGCAAGCAATACAAATAAAGAGCAGTTCGTACAAAATAATACAAGAGAATACAATGCTGTACAAAGTGAGTGAAAGACTCTAATCATAAGACATAGTAGTATATTTGCAACCAATACGTCATGGATAACATAGATAACAAAATACTGTTGGTTTTGATAATGTTGTACTTTATTGATCAGTGACGTAAGCAGACAGTGGAGATGGAGAAGGTATGTAAGAATACAGCTGAAGATAGAGAGAATACATAAATCGCTGTAACGGAGTGATAATTGTGCTCATATATAACAGTAGCCAGTTCCAGTTTCATGACTTGGGGAAGACCTACAAAAGTGGACTTTAGCTACTCGGGAAGGGAAATTGGACTATCATGTAGGTTGCAGAGACAAAGCCAAGAATTTGAAAGCTGTGTTTTGAGTAGCTTTTTGAATTATGGTATAGAGCAGTTGAAAGAAAGAGAGCTTGGGAGTTTATTCCATAGTTTGGAACTGTAGTGTGAAAATAATGATTCACCGGCTGCGTTGTTTGCTTTGGGGACCTGTAGGAGGGATTTGTGAGAAGAGTGGAGATGTCTAGAGGAGTTGTATGGCTGTAAGAGGTTATGAAGAGCAGCAGTTTTATCTGGGTGATGGAGGATTTCATGAGCAAAGGTAAGTTGATTAAAGTGCAGTAATTGCAGAAGTTCGAGCCAGTTTAGTTGTCTAAGTGATGTGCAGTGATGGGATCTATATGAAGCTCCAGTTGCAAATTTGGCTATCTTATTGCAGCAAGATTCAGGTTTGGTGAGGTCTGTTTTATTGAGGTTGGTTAGTACTGGAGAAGCATATAAGAGAGTAGATAGCAGGTGAATTTGGGCAATAGTGGATTTAGTATTCTTGGTTAGGAATTTATTGTTCCTATACAGGAGACTGAGTTTCTTGTGGACCTTTTTAATGGTTTGGGCAATATGTATATCAAATTTCAGATTGTTGTTTATTTCTATACCTTGCAGTTTTGTGTGGGTTGAGGGGGTAATTATGGTATTGTTTTTGGATAAGATCCTAAAAGGTGGGCAGGGGGTATTGATTAGGGAGGAGGGGATTTTGCCTGGATGAAAGTTATGTTTTGTTTGGATTAAGGATGAGATGGGAGTTGGTGAGCCAATTTTCAGCCAATAGGAAAGATTCCTGGGTGTGTTTGTGAAGAATTTGAAGAGAGGAGGCTGAGCATATGAGAGTTGAATTGTCAGCATATTGGACTACGGTGGCATGAGGTGTGGAGGTATGGAGTTGATTGGTAAAGACAGAGAAAAGTAGGGGCCCCAGGATGGAACCTTGGGGAACTCCTATGCCAATCAGAAGGAAGGGGGATAGTTGTTTCTGCCAGAGGGTGGCTTGTTGATGTCCTGTAAGCTAATTTTGGAACCAGGAGATGGAAGAGGTACAGAGGTTTAGGGAAGAGAGGATGTTGATTAGGTTTGGGTGGTTAACCATATTGAAGGCCTTGGACAGGTCTAGGAAAATAGCAGATACATATTGCCCATTATTCCTATGATGGTTAACTGTGTTGGTAAAGGACATCAGGGCTGTGGTAGTGCTATGAGAGTGACGAAAGCCATGCTGTGTATCTGTAAGCAATTTTACTTTTTGAATGTAATCCATGAGTTGGGTGTGGATGACTCTTTCCAGAATTTTAGACAAGGGGATAAGATAGCAATGGGGCAGTAGTTAGTTAACTCAGTGGAGTTACCTCATTTGTGAAGGGGTATAATGTGAAACATTTTCCAAATACTGGGGACCAGGCTGTCAGTGATTGACCTATTTATGAGAATGGCTACTAGGTAGGCTATTCCTTCTGCTGCAATTTGAAGGAATTCTGCAGGGAGGTTGTCAGCTGCTAGGGCAGTTGGTTTGAGTTTTCTGAGTAGTTTTTAGTTGTGTTTACAGAGACTGGTTGGAATAAAAACAGGTTGGTGGAGGTTTGGGTATGGGTGGTATTTTGGTTTGTGACAGGAGTAGGGTCATTGTAATAGGGCTGAGAGTTTGTGAGGGCTTGAATTGACTCTGTAAAGTTAGGTATTAAACTGTGTTACTACATTGTCTGTGTTATTGGGAGTTGAAGGAGTGGGAGTAGCTGATTTACCAGGGTGTAGAATGGTATTTATCAAAACCAAAAGAAAAAACACAAAAACCTAATAAATCCAAAAAGTGTACACAGATTTGGAGTACCAAACAGCTTTAATTCTGGTCCCTCGACATTTTGCCTTCAAGGGCTATCAACATATCAAATTCTAGAGCTTAAATATACTAAACAATTAAACAATGTAGTATGGTATTAACTGCAGCCCAGAATGTTTGTGGATTATTTTGGTGTTTTATTTGAATATTACGGTAGTAATTGGTTTTATCCCATTTCACTAGTTTTTTGGCTTTGTTACGTAATTCAAGGTAAATTTGTCTTGTTAAGTGGGATCTATTTTTCTGAAATTGTACTCAGGCCTTATCACAGGTCTTAAGAAGAGATCTACATTCTTTACTAAGCCAGGGAGCATAGTCTGATTTAACTCTAATGGCTCTTGGTGGTGCATAATGTTTGAGGATACTTAAGAAAGTGGAGTTGAAGGAGTTAACTGCTTTGTCTAGACGTAGCTGCCTGAGAGTTTCCCATTTGCAGCGTTTAAGGGAGGAAATAAAGCTATTGGCATTGAAATTCCTGTTTTTCTCTGATTTGACGGTAGGTGGCCTGATGGATTTGATGGGTCTTAGCGTGGATGAGAAAGGTTGGCTGGTGGTCACTTAGATTGTCAGGGAGACATCCTAAGTGGGACATTAGGGATGGGTTGTTTACTAAGGTCCAGTCCAATATGGATTGTCAACCGGAGGCTTTATCTGTTCTAGTAGGAGATGTGATTAGTTCGGTAAACCCATGTAGGTTGATATGTGATGTTGGATTTGAGGAGAAACATGTGAGCCAGTCAATGTTGAAATTGCCTACGAAGATTTTCTCTTGGGGAAGGGAGTTAGACACCCAGTGTAATATGCATTCTAGTGTGGAGATATTGTTTCCTGGTGGAATGTATCCACCAATGATATTTATACTTTTATTGGGGTTGATTTTAAGCCAAGCAAATATTATTTCTGCGTTTTCAAAATCAGGGAGTTTTATGTCTAGGAGATCAAGTGATAGGTGATTTTTGAATCGGATTGCTACATCTCCTCCTTTCTTAGCCTGTCGTTATGTAGTATGCTGTAGTCTGGTGCTGTGATTTCATTACTGTTAATGTTAAGTTTTAGCCAGGTTTCTGTTAATATTACAATGTCTGGGAAATAGAGGGAGAGGGTGGCATGTAAGTTATGGACTTTGTTAGTGGTACTCCTTGAATTAATATTAAGAAGGAGAAGGGATAAGTTGTGTCTTTTCTGAAGGAGCTCTGGAGTGAAAGAGATGGAGCTATGTGGAATGTTGTTTTGGAGGGTGGGGCCTGGATTGGGGTATATATCCCCAGAGTGGGTTAATTGGACAGCTAGGTGTAATAGAAGTTTTGAGAGCTTACTATGGAGTTTGGTAGATGTATGGGAGGAAGTACCTATTGATAGTGGAGATGGTAGCTTGAATCTGTGGTAGACTATGTAGGTGGCATTGAAGAGAGTGGGGGCTATGACAAAGTATGATGAGTTACTGGGGTTAGGAAAAGATGAGGTTTGCCGGGGGATAAAAGATAATAGTGGGATATCACTGGAGGTGAAAGAATAAACGGATATTAGTAGTATGCTGGTGGAGATATGAAGAGCTATAGATGTTAGTGATTTGTTTCCTGTGAGTGTGGGAGACGTAATGTATGAGCTGTATGCAGGTATGGTGTTGTGGGTGTGGAATGGAGAGAGTGTGCTTAATATGTGGGTTGGGTGAGTGATGATGAAATAGGGGTGGTACACTGGAAGTGATGGTAAGACGTATGTGATGAAATAGGATTGATTAGGATTGGCTGTTTGTTGGCATGGGCATTGTTGAGGATAGGTATACGTTTACAGGTATTGGGGCCAGGTGGGAATTGGGGGCAGGGTAGGGGAGCAGAGTAAGCCCATAGGGCGAATGGAGTGGGCAGTGCCAAGGATGTGAAAACTGAGTGTCCAAAAAAAAAAATCAATCAGCGACTTAAGCCAAAGGGCAAGAAAACAAGTAGAGGTAAGTGAAATACTTGGTATTTTGCTTTAGCCCAAAACTCTGGGGAAACAGAACAACATGATTAAGTGTGGGAAAAGACCAATGTCTTTCAAAAAGAACTCTGGAAACACTAGGTCTGATTAAGTAGACAGTGATGATAAGGAGAGAGGGCGTATAATGCCACCTAGTGATGAGATAGTGTAAAAAAAGAATGTGGACCTTAAGGAATGGACAAATGTTTGGAAATAAAAGGCCATTGTAAGGCTGCTGGCATGCATGACGCGGATTGCTTATACAAGTAATTAAACAGTTTAGGAAACAGTTACAGGATAAAGACACCTACACACTGAGAAGCACTTGGAATTACTAAGTTCTTGTACCATGTAGATGGTATGGCAGTCCCAGGAGGTATGTCCTTGTGAGGTTAGTTAATAGCTTGTCAATGTTAAAGTTCGATGGGAAAACAGCCAAGTAGGAGAATAAAATTAGACCCTTCAAACACACTGAGAACCACTTGGAGTTAGCAAGTTCTATTAAATTGTTTCTTTAAATTGTATATTTTAAAAGTGTGCCTGTCTAAGCAAGAACAGTTTAGTATAGGTTATCTGCAGTTTGACAGTCTGTCCACTCAAATAATTTACAGATTCAATTGCCACAACTAACTAATTGTCAATGTTAGCGACAAACTCAGCTTTAAAGTTTTGGAAGTTAAAAAGTCTTTCTGTTTAGCCATAAGGTGCTAGGATTCAGTAGTTACACTGCATTCTGGTATGTATGGGGGTTCAGGTTCTATCATTCAGTACGTTATTAAATCAAGGTCTTGTATGCCTGAATTTATGGAAGTTCAGTTGAGTACACTAGTTGATAAAGGCATATTTTATCTATAAAGATATGCAATACATACATATAAATGTGAAGGTAAAGTAACAAGCCTGGTCACACTTCATATATGTGAAAATTAGAAATAGTTTTCTTTGCTCCATTGCTGCCTTTTCAGACTGAAATTCACAGGAAACATGATAATAATCTATATTTATTTCTTCCATAGGGCATCTGAACTCCTGCTCTAGAAGAATAAGGTAGGTAGCATTAAGAGCAAGGATGGTGCGATATGAATCATTTTCATGCAAAGCACTTATCACACAAATAAAATGTAGAAGAATGTGACTTACAGGACTTTAGATAGGGATAGTGAATAACAGATTTATGTGCTTTATTCAATGGTGGATTAAGAGTACCCTGCGTTGGGTCTATTTTAGAACATCAAAGTTTTAAAACTTTGAATGTTCTAATATCAACCCCTATTCAGTGAACGCTGACAATATCGAATATGCAGAACAGCAAATTTTTTCCCAGAGACAAAATTTGCTGTTCCGACACACATACATACAACACAAACACACCAAACAAACAGCAATCTTCACACATACACTTAAAGTCCTACATCTAACTCTACACTAAACTATACATACACTACTATCTATCCACTTACCTTAATCCAAACCCTAACCCTAAGGTCCGTCACTATCGCACACTCACCTCACCTGTGCCCTAACCCTAATTCACCTACCCCGCCCTAACCCTCCTGTCCACACAATCGCACACTTGCTTGACCCGCACCCTAAACCTAACTCACCTAACCCATGCCCTAACCCTCACATCCACACAATCGCACCCTTACCTGATCCCTACCCGTAACTTTCCACCGCAGTGCTGAAAATAGTGAAACCACAGAAACGGGCAACCAAATTCCTTCTCAAGGAAGAAATTTGGTATTCTGCAGCTTCGCTATTTTCAGCATTCACTGAATAGGGGTCGATATTAGAACATTCAAAGTTTTAAAACTTCGACGTTCTATAATAGAACCCCTGTGTTCTTGGTAGTTTTCACACAGCCCCCCACACACACACACACACACACACACACACACACACACACACACACACACACACACACACACACACACACACACACACACACACACACACATTATTAAAGGACAATATATAAAATTGTGATCTTTTGATTCACTTTCTTAATTGCTTTCAGTTTTATTTATTGTTTATTATTTATTTATTTATTTATTGACATTTGATTATTGGGAAAGTCTGACCGGGTAGGAGACCTTTTTCAGCAGGGGCCCAAGGAGAAAAGGTCCAATGTATTTCCAAATACATTTTAAGAACAATAATTTTACAGTCTTTAAAAATAAAACAAACAAAAAAAAAAACAATACAGTTTAAATAATTATGCCACATTAGACATAATATGAAAACATTGCTTAGGACTAGATTAATATTATATGCCAATGATAAATTGATAAATTTTAGCCAGTTTATATAGAAGTTAAAGGCAAGTTAGTTTAACACAAAATAATTTACTATATGAAGTGAGATGAAAAGCAGGCTTATGGTATATTTAGAGAGAAAGCTAAGGAGAAAAATTGATAGAAGTAAGGAAGTGAGTGAAGAAGGGAGAGTAAGGAAATATAAGGTATGAATATGTATTTGTTCACATTAAGGGATTTAGTTTATCCTGCTGTTGGGCAAGAACAAAGCCAGCTTTTGGCTAGGAAGTCTTTCAGAATGGTTTTGAAGGTTAATAAATAGTATTGCTTAATATAGCAAAACTTGTTTACGTGTCTTTTAAGTTTGTAGTCCTGAACATGTTTCCAGTAAGAAGTGAAACAAAATTGACTAACAATAATGATTTTTTTTAAATTGTTTAATAATTTTGTTAATTGTGTAGATTTTTGCTATTATAATAGTGTACATGGAGCTTTTCTCCCTGAGCCTCCATTGAAAAAGGGCTTATCTTGGCTCAATGGACTTTCCTGGTTAACAAATTGCAAATAAATAAATAAATAGCAAAATTACTCACTTCAGAAAATTTCAACCATAAACAATCAGTCAGACTGCTGTCATTATAATTCATCAATGCCTAGACTCATCAGTTACTGCCACTTTATTTGTGTATACCTCACATGTCTGATTGTGATAAAACATAGTCACCATAAAGTATTATACATTGCTTTACAAAAACACACACTAGTCATGTAAAGCCTGACTAATGACAGTTTAACTTCATGACGATAGTAGGGTCAGTCATTTTCATCCACAGACAACCACCATACTCCTCAATTATAGCCACATTGCTAACTGTGTGCACCACATATGTCTCACTGTAGTCAAACAATAATAAAGATCACAGTACTATATTTTATGTTTGTTTCACATGAACACACAGCAGCCACATTAAAGTATTCCAGATTACTGCACACATATTTCAAATTACTGCACACACATGTGCACTAGTCCTGCAAAGCTATATGAAAACATTATTTAACATGAACAGATGTCAAGGGGAAAAGTTACTTCCACTGACAGACAGCTCCCAATCCCCTTCCTAGCAATTACCAGCATGTCCTGTACAGAGTCCATCTCCAGCTGTAGATGGTGTGATGGAACTGATCAAAGCATAAATGAACAAATAAGACATGTAATGGTTTAGCGATACTACAACTTCACACTGATGTATATTACTACTGCTAATACAGATTAACGATTGTTAAAATTTCACAGCTGGCTAGCGTGTAAGGTGCTTTCAACCACAAATAACCCCATACCCCTACCCAGCAGATATTGCCAGTTTGTTGACTGTGTACATCTCAGACATCTGACTCTGATAAAACTAATGGTCACACAATAAATTTACTTCAACTTTGTTTCACATAAACAGTTATCATGGTAATGTATTCCTACCTGCTTCATAAAAATCAAGTTAGTCCTGCAAATTCAGAATGATGACATATCTAGGTTGTTATGTTAGATGATGTTTCGAATACTAAAATGGTGCAGTTTTTTTCAGGAAAATCAGTACAATAAAATCATATGTAGTAATGCTAACAAGTACTATAACACTATGTCATCATTACACAACCATTGTTTTATTGAATTACATAATACTGAATTTAAATGATGCTTCATCTTAAAATGAAAACTATACAGAGAAATCAACCAACTTCATCTTGTTCTGCTGAGGTGCTTTCTCAATTTGTCCCTTACCGAAAAGATGGTATCTTACATAATGAACTGAACCAAGAAAAAAATTATAAAATGAATGACATGTCAACTATCATTTTAAAAAAGTACTCATCACACAATGTCATGTTGGGATGGAGGGTGGAAACCCTTTTAACAGCATGTGGACATAAAACACATTCTTTACAAAAGTGGGGAGGGATGCTATAATATTTATTGCAGTTTCTTTATTAGGTATTAAGCCCTTTGTATTTTGCAGGAAGAAAACAGGCTGCATAGCTCTCAACCTTTTGCTTCCAGAATTAAGGAGGAAATAAATATAATCAGTAAGAAAGGTCTCAAATTAGAAACAATTTTAAATATTGTCATTATTAGTTTAGAACAAAGAGAATGCAAATACACATTTTTGATGTAAACAAGTCTAATTGTAATCTACCCCCTCTTTTTTTCAAAGAATATTCTAATTTTTAGAGGTGTGAAGTAAAGTTTTAGCCAAAAATATTGATGCACTTAAAAATTAGGGACAGTTGAGATGAATGTCAGGCTGGTATTTAACAGAAAGAATGTAATCTTTCCGTACTAAAGACCTCAATGATGGCATCCAACCAGCATCAAACCATTGCAAGTCATCTGCAGGTTATTAGACATCAGTTTATTTTAATGTTTAGTTTACTATAACCCTTTCCTGGTACTTCTACCATTCATAAAACAAGCTCTTCAAAACATTTTTATAAAGGAAGCAAAACTTGAACACTTGACCTTCCCTAATTATCCAGCTTAGAAAGGCTGTACACTTTCCTGACAAAAATTGCAGTGATAAGCAATTAATACACATCTCTTTCAATTCAAACACATCTGTAACTTGTGCGGTCAGCCATGCATTGATACTGTTCTTGTTGCATGCCTGATTTCTAAATATAGGTATTTTTATCACTAAACTGACTTAAAGATCATGCACAAAAGCATTTTGTTTACTGTTTCATTTTTTTCTGTATATATAACATTGTCATATAAAGGATGTTTTCTGATTATAAAATAAGTACTTTTTTTATATTAGTTTCTTCACTGGAACTGTATGTATTCAGTTTAATAAACATGTGCTTGTATTTCCTGTATACTGACCAGCTGTTAGGTACTTCCCGATTCTGAGTCATGTGGCCATTCATTTTGATGATGCAGTTTCAAGGATAAACAGTTTGTACTGGGCTGCCATATTTTCTGTAATCTGCAGCAGATTTCAACACATTAAATGACACAGACTGCAGTGTAATCAATCAATCTCTCAGCTGAGCAATGAGACAAATGAATAAATACTTAAATCCATTTATATTCAATTAAAAATTATTAAAATACAAACAGAATAGAATAAGATTCATAGTAAAGTGTACAGTCTTGTGACACAGTAATAAACTGGATCATAGCTGAACACTAGGCTAACTTCCCTGAAGGGCCATTTTAAGCCTAACTAATAGTCTGAAGTTAAACTCAAACCCTGTATCTTCTGTCTGTGAGAGACCTTAACCATTATACCAAACCCACCCCTTTTTAAATGATTATCTACCATGGGAGAATCATTCTTAGCAAGAAAACTACTGGAATGTGAAACTCCACAGTAATAGCCTAAAGTATGTTTGTGTGTGTGTTTTATATACTGCCCAAACTAGTACTGGAATAAAAGCTGTTCACTGAACTTAATGAATCTCATTACCTACTCTGAGCGCAACCTGAAATTTCCTGAGCCAGCTGAAGTTCTTGGTTGCAGTTACTCTATCTGTGCATCAGATCTGGTATTGCAGATGCCTGCTTGCAATGCATCAAGTCTCACATTCAAGTGGAGCTGCACAGCCACGAGAATATTCAGTGCAATGACTTTATCTGTAGGGTGGACTTATGAAGGCAGATATGACCGCCACATTGGCTGTCTTGCCTGTGTTCACCCTGGCTAAAAAGGACAGGTATGCAGGGTAATTAGCACACCACAGATATAAATCTATTTTTGACAATATAGTACTGTGAGCCATTCCCATATTGGTTCATGGAGCAGCTCACATTAAGCACAACCTTTTATATTTATGGACCCAGGTCCCTTCAATGTTTGATACCTGGTCCATATGTACCTCTTTGAAAAAAAAACAGGTACTGCAAACAGTCTGGCATTCAATCAGGTACTGCTTGTTGACTGTGGATGGTGTAGTAAACCAAGTTCCTCTTTTGGCATCAGGAGCAGGGTTCTAGAAGACCCCATTAGCTTATGCTGAATGGGGTCTGTCAGAAACTTAGCCTTTAGAATCAAGCATAGAGTAACTGCTGAGCAGTTACTTCATGCCTAACATATTTTTGAATCTGACCTAAGCAAAGTTTTCTAGAAACTGAAAACAGCTGTCATGACATCATGAAAGACTGAACCTACAATACCACACTATTTAAATTAATGCATAAGCTACTATATTTTCATGCTATTTGCAGCAACAGCAGAGATTTGTATCCTAGATGTCAGCTATATTTCACTGTTAGAGTACCTTCACTGAAGGCTAACATATATGACTTATTAATAAAATTATAATGTAATTAACTGGCTGCTCTTCCAGATATGTATGTGGTTTCATACCTTTCAATTGTGTAGATTTTTGCAGAATGTCCAGATTTTTGTCTCACATTTTTTGGTTTGTTTCTCAAAAAATTGTGGTTTTCTGGGAAATCAGTAGCAAATCATTGAGGAGTGAAGTCAGAAAAAAATTACAGAAATGCGAGTTTTAGACTTCATATCCTTTATAAAATTCATGTTAATGCAAAACATGTTATTTTATCAACTTTCTAAGTTTGTAAGAGCAATATTTAACAATTGTCCCTATTTCTGGGCCCCCCCCCCCATTAATTATGACTTTGTCCAGATTTCTTTCCCTTAAGTGATTGGGAGGTATGTGTGGTTTATCTATTACTTTGAATGAGAGGAATGGGTAGGACTATGCAAGTTGTTATTAATGCTTGTAGTTTTTTTTTTTTTTGGGGGGGGGAGTGTTAGGTGGCTAGATGTGTAGATGATGACATTACAACATCAAATCACATCCCATAGCTTTTATTGTTTTTCTCCCACTTGTAGCTTTAATATGAGCAGTTAGTCACCAACAAAAGCAAAAGAAGCTTAACACAGATTGTATTAGGAGCAAATAGTATGCATTCACCAGAGGTATATAAAATGATTTATATGAAGCCTAATAAGTGTCTTAGCTGTAATGAAAACCATTCAAAGCAGCTTTTTTTGAAGTGAAAAGCATTTAAAAATAAACATAAGGTCAAGTCTTCATGTTTCAAATGTGAAAAGAAATTAAAGTGCATATGTATGAAAACACTCAATAGATGCAATCAACAACAATCCTTTGGTTTTTCATACTGAAGAAACTTGCTGTTTTGGGCATAAAAATGACACGCATTTTAAGCCTGATCTAGATTTTTTTTTTTGAGGGGGGGGTGATTGTGGCATAGTTTCATACATAGATGATGAATTCATGAAAACTTTTAAATTGCTGTAACTTAACTCTGTTTTTTCCCAACTGCAGTAAAACTATTCCAGAAGGCAATCAATCAGACTGATTGCATAACTTTTGCAGAGATTTCTGTAATACCACAAGGATGAAGTAAATAAGTAGTTTCCATCTGCAATGTAACAATATGTAAGATGGCTTAGTTGCCATAACCTCAAATTTGAGACAGAAAGCAGACTGAGCAGGCTGTGTGGTAACAGCAGTGGACAGATAGGAACTCTAATATGTGACAGGCCTCCCCTTCTTCTGGAAAAGGGCTTTTACTGCTTAAAGGGTTCATTGTGTAAATGGAGCAGCATTGTCTAAAAATCTGATAAAGCAATGCTTACTGTTTAATTTCCACCACTCAGCACTGAGAATGTAAACAATTAACAAATAAATTCCAGTATTTTCTCTCTATATGTTATGTCAACTTAATTTCCCATAGCCAGTGGCATTCAAATTCCACCATGTATGCATATATATGTATACACACACACACACACACACACATATATATATATATATATATATATATATATATATATATATATATATATATATATATATTAGATATAGATCATACCTCTCAACTGTATAGATTTTTCCAGAATGTCCAGATTTCATGCTCATATTTTTGGTCTGTTCCTCATAAAATGTGTGCTTTTCTGGCAAATCACTGGGATGATCTGAGGACTGAAGTCACTAAATAATGACATACATTTGAGTTTCTGATGTCAAATCCTTCAGAAAATTAATGTTAAAACAAACCCTGTTACTCTAGCAACTTTCTAAGTTTATAAGAGCAATATTTAAAATATGTCCCTATTTTTGGTCCTTTGTCCCCCCATTTTGTTGGGCATTGTCCAGATTTCTTGCACTAAGAGGTTGAGAGGTATGATATACATATATATCTATATATCTAAAGATATAGATATAGATACAGGTATAGATATAGATAAAGATACCGACAAAGATATAGATATAGATACAGATATAGATATAGATATAGATATAGATATAGATATAGATATAGATATAGATATAGATATAGATATAGATATAGATATAGATATAGATATACACACCTCTTTGACACTATTGTGCTGGTCATCATGATATGGCTATAATGATTGCTTGTGTCACTGGGACACTGAATAGTTCAGTTAGCAACAGATTAATTATATGCAAGCAATAATGCCTGACAGAGTGTGTGTTAACATGTAATTAATGCCCGCCCAGGGGTGTTATGAGGCCTGACGCTGGAGTTGGACTGCCTCTACACCCCTGGAAGGATGTTAATTACCCATTAACCCACACCCTGGAGGGCATTATTGCGCTTAGAGAATGGGGTCTCTGTA
The DNA here is from genome assembly GCF_019279795.1 of Protopterus annectens. NCBI lineage: Eukaryota > Metazoa > Chordata > Ceratodontiformes > Protopteridae > Protopterus > Protopterus annectens. Next base: position 1,907,952,594 of record NC_056725.1, read on the forward strand.
AAATTGTTGTGTTTTGCTTGCTTTATTTTTATTTTTTAAGTACTATATTTTTTTGTATATTTTTTTATGTAAAATAGTTCCTCCACCTAATGTTTCAAACTTGCTGTAGTATAAGTTAATGGTGTTGGGAGGAAACACTTTACATCAAACATATATAAAAGATAATATAGAGCTTCAAAAAATAATAACCAAGTAAAACACAACAGTTTTACATAGACCCCATTCTTTCTACAATACACACATACACAGTCTCTTCTGCTTTCACACACATACATATACACATACACAGTCTCCTCTGCTTTTACACACACACACACACACACACACACACACACACACACACACACACACACACACACACACACACACACACACACTAGATCGCTCTCACTCTCAGTCTCTCACACAAACAGGATCCTCTGTTTTCATACAACTATTCAATAACACAAGATCACTCTAACTCTTTCTCAATCTCTCTCTCACACAAACAGTCTCCTCTGCTTTTATACACGCATTCAGTCACACAAGACCAGTCTTGCTTTATCTTTCACTCTCTCGATCTGTTTCACACACACACACACACACACACACACACACACACACACACACACACACACACACACACACACACACACACACAGAGTCTGTCTCCTTTTTTTTGTATTACATTTTACCCTCACTAAACAGCAGAACTACTGCTTAGCGAATGTTAAACAATGGCAGCCATTATTTATTTATTTTTTTGCAGTCCGAGCTCCATGGCAGCATGATATGCTGCTGTGAAGCAGTGGACTCGTTTATCAGTGGGCATTATTTTTATATTAATACCTTGCTGGAGAACATTCATTCTCCAATCAGGGTGTTGATGTACAGTTTGCCCATTCTCTAAGAATAGATGTAGTGTGGAACATTGGTGATGGCATGAGGTATGAAGCTGTTTCCTTTGTATGTCACTTTATCTCAACCAGAGATGCTCATATGCTGTACACTTTATCTTACCTCACCAATTCTTAAAAAAATATTTGACTGCAGCATTTACTATACATTGTCAGGTAGTGTATAGCTGGAAAGAGTAGATTGTGCAACTGTTTCTCAGAATGACTATTGAGGTGGAAGGATTTAGATTTTATCATTTAATGGCAAAAAAAAAAAATGAATTGATCACTGACCATACCTTTGAACTGTACAGATTTTCACAAAATGTCCAGATTTTTGTCTCATATTTTTGGTCTGTTCCTCATAAAATTTATGATTTTCTGGCAAATCATTGGAATGATCTGAGGATTGAAGTCACTAAATAATGATATACATTTGTGTTTCAAACTTGATATCCTTCAGAAAAATGCATGCTAAGACAAATTCCATTATTCTAGCAGCCTTCTAAGTTTATAAGAGCAATATTTAAAATATGGCCCTATTTTTGGGCCTTTGTCCCCCCATTCTGTGAGGCTTTGTCCAGATTTTTTTGCGCTAAGTGGTTGAAAGATATGCCACCAACACACATTGTTGTAATCATTTCCTGTATCTTTTGATAAGATATTTAAAAGTCTTCATTATATTTAACAGCATTTTTTATTGCACTACATCCACAGAACTGGCTTTCTTAGCAACTCCAACTCTCTCTAATGAAAGCTGCTTTCTGATATCTGATATGTGCAATTCTTCTTTTATTTAAAAAAAATATATGATCTCTTGCTTAACTCCCTTGCCTGTTATAAAGCTCTTGTTCACCTCTGTATCTATTATTATTCTGTATATTCCTGTGCAGTTTCATTTAGTAATGTTATTCTCTACTGTTTGCATTCTAGAGTACATGACTTCAAATTGCCTAATAGCCACTTGTAAAACATTAAGAATTGTCCAGTTATCCCATATACTCAAAAGGCAGAACAAAGACAAAAGCACTCAACAGCCATAAACTGTGAAAGATGCATCTTTTAAGGCTGTGGAAAATGGTAGTTACTTTGGTAGTGTGTTCTTTTATAAAGTGAGACTCATATTCCTTTGCTTAAGTGAAACTAACCCATCAAAATTAGTCTGATCAAAACAGCAGTTCTCTGTGCTTTCTCCTGTCAACCTGGTGAACCTGGGCATCATGAGGCAATGTAGAAACTGCCTCATGTACACTGACAGCCCTCTCCTCTTACCCCATAACACTCAGACTTGCAAGAGATGCACCTATTTATCCAGATTGGAAACCATGCACTCTCCAGCCAAGACTGGAATAGCCAGTCAAGAGGAGAAGGTCAACACTAGCACCACGCCACAAGGAACACATAGCCACATACCCTCACAACTATCACATAACAACACAAAACACACACCCATCTTCGCGGAGGCTCTCAATAAAAATCTACCACAACAGCAGAGAACTCCAAGGCAGAAATGCACGCAACCACCGCACCTCAGCACAAACCATGAGACACATAGCTCACACAAACAGTGTGCCACACAACCTAAGCCCCTAAGGCAAAACAGCTTACCCAATACACTTATCATAGGTGACTCAATAGTAAGGCACACTGATGTCTCACTCACTAGATTGAATAAGGACAAGGTAACAGTCAGCTGCCTGTCGGGAGCCAGGATACGCCACATAATGCAGGCACTCAGGTCACTCCACAACAGGCAAAGATATGACTCTGTCATTGTCCATGTGGGTGTGAATGACCTGAGATGCACTTCCCTGGACTACATGAAAAGAGACATGGAGGAGCTCTTGGATCTTGTAGCCCAGGAAAGCATGGCCCTAGACCTGAGTAGCATCTTACCATCACCAAGAATGATACCACAGTAGAAACAAAAAAATGATTGACTTCAGTAATTGGCTAAGTTTCTGGTGTCATTCCAAAGGGATCCAGTATCTGTCTGCCTGGGATGACATGACTGACAGACCTCGATACTTTGCCAGAGATGGCCAGCATCTGTCACCTCTGTCATTCCGCAAACTGGTCAAGGCCCTTGCCACCCCTATAGTGCCTTTTTAGGCAATGTTCAGAAGACCAAAATACCACCGTAACAGCTACAAGCAAATGTAACCTGAGGGTTGTGCTACTCAGCGCTAGAAGTCTAAATCTCAAGATGCACTCATTCGAAGCACTCCTTAAAATGGAGAACATCGACATTTGTGCAGTAACAGAGACCTGGTTTAAGGCAACTGAAAGCACTCCTGCGCTACCAGGTTATAACTCATATCATACCTTTCGGCTCCAAAACATGGAGCGAAACCATAAAGGTGGTGGTGTTTCCATATTCATAAAGAATATGTACACCTCCAGGCTAGTAGCCCAACATAACACATCATAGATACTCCAGGTACAACTAACATTGGGCAAGACTGCAATCCAGGCTGTTGCCTGCTATAGAGCCCCAATCATGCCCCAAACTCCCACTCCGCATTCCTAAACACCCTGGAAAATATTAAGGTCCAACCCAACACCTTCATACTGGGTAATGTTAACTACCCCTCCATTAACTGGGAAAACTACTCAAGTACCAACACACTTGCTCAACCCTTCCTGGAATTCATCAATTCCAATGCCCTGGACAAGCTCATTCTTACCCCCACTAGGGGTAGCAGCATCCTCGAACTGGTTATTACTAATATGAGTGACTGTTGCTCTACACCAATTGTCCGCTCCTCCTTGGTCAGATCTGAACACAAGCTAGTCACCATGGATATCCACATCCCACCCACACCCCCCACAAAGGAAAGCACCATAAAAAACATTTACAAAGCCATCTTTGGGCTTCTAAAAACTAAGGTGGCTAACTTTACAATGCCCATGCAAATGGAAAATAAATGCAGGACTGCTGAATCATACTCCAATGCACTGTACGAACACATACACAAATGCATAGAACAGGCCACTCCCAATAGAACCAAGACACACTCCTACAAAAAAAGGAAGCCAATCTGGTGGTCCCCTGCCATAAACAAACTATACAACAGAAGCAAGAAACTGTTGCAGAACAAGGTGAAGTTCCAGGACTGGAAAAACTCCCTTGTCAGCCTCAACAAAAAGCTGAGATCCTTCATCAAATCCTCTAAAGCTAGCTATGAAAAAAAAAATTACAACATATACTAGGGACAAACATTAGGCCTTCTATAGTTATGTCAAAAATCTACAGGGCAAGCCTCAGATCTGCTCGGAGTTACTACACAATGGTAATTCCTATAATGAGCCAACAGACATTGCCAATACAATGGCTGACAGATTCAGTGCCAACTTCACCCCCCTCTCACCCCCTAATGGGCCAATCACAATACCTGAGGGATGCTTAACACCCAACATTAAAATGGCACAGGTTAAATGCACACTGTCCAAGGCCAAGAATACAGCTTCCGTGGGACCTAACAACATCCTGGGCTGTGTTCTACATGAATTGCAAACTGAACTGGCACCACACCTGTGTGCCCTGTTCAATCACAGCCTCAATTCTGGCTTTGTCTCTGCCGAATGGCACACTGCTACAGTCATCCTACTCCACAAAGGGGGTGCGTCTATGGACCCTGGGAACTACTGCCCCATTAACCTGATGAGTCTGGTATGTAAGGCTATGGAGCACATCATCATGTACCTAATAAATAAGGACATAGAGAATGTCCAGACTCAAGACCCCATGCAGTTTGGATTTGTTAAGGGTAGATCCTGTCTGCTTAACCTGGAGGACTTCTTCGAGTCTATCTCCAGAGCTGTGGACAAAGGCAAAGTAGTACACACAGTCTACCTTGATCTGGCCAAGGCCTTCGATTCAATTCCTCACTCAGGACTCATAGATAAACTCACCAAATTAGACATCAACCCCTATGTCACAAGGTGGGTTGCAAACTGGCTCACTGATAGAACCCACACAATGAAAGTAGCAGATTCCAAACCAGACTACTGACCAGTCAGGAGTAGAGTACCACAAGGATAGGTCCTGGGTCCTCTCCTGTTTGGCATATACTTTTCTGAAGTCCAGGCCAAAACCAAGGGACTCTGGCTGACCAAGTTCGCAGATGACTCCAAACTGGGAGCCATTATTAGCTCCCCAAATGATGCTGACATTCTAAAGAAAGGCCTCACAGAGACCAATGACTGGTGTCAGAACCATGGCCTTAAGCTCAATGCCAAAAAATCCATTGTCATTCCCTTTGGGAAGAACATGGTACCCATGAACTACCACATCAATGGTAGTCCACTGAACACCAAAGATGTCATAAGAGATCTGGGAAGACAAGTGGATAGCAACCTATCCTTTGATAATCACATTGCCACTGTGGTCAGAAAATCCTTCTATGTGGCACATCTCATTACAAAGGGTTTTGCCTCCAGGAAGAAAGAGGTAATTGTCTCTCTCTACTCTTCCCTCATTAGAACAATTATCGAGTACAACCCTCCATTCCACATGCACCTCACTAGACACATGCAACAACTAGAAAAAACACAAAAATACCTCACTAAAAGGAATCCAGGCCTTAAACCCTTGCCCTATGTTGAAAGACTAAAAAAACTCCAACTTTTCTCGGTATCATATCGCCTACTTAGAATCAATCTCTGCTTGACCTACAAAGCCATGTCAGACCCAGCACTGTTAGATTTGCCACATCTAAAGAAATCCCAATCCCTTTGTGTCACACAAGTCAGAAACCTCAACCTTATCACCTCAATCAACAGAACATGCCGGAGGGACAGATTCCTAACCCAGAGACTGCCCATGCTCTGGAATAGACTTCCCATACATGTCAAGCAGAGAACCTCACTGGCCCTCTTTAAGAGAAATCTTGACGAGTGGATAGGAAATAGAAAATTCACCCCGGGAATCATTTCACTGGTCCTGCTAGACAGGGGCACTGGGTAATAACATCAGATGGCATGATACCAGAGAATCTTCTGGGCTAGACTTGTAAAGACTCCAGGGCCATTAGCCTAGTACACCCCTATGAACCTATGAATAGTCTTATCATAAGAAGAGAGCTTTAAAGAAATAAACAATGCAGCATATTTTGTACATACAGTGATGTCCCCACATCAGTTAGAAGAGGACAGTGCCCAGTATGCCCCTACTTAGTATAATGTTCTCCAAAGTCACCCCCATTGCATGCATGCAAGCACATAGACACACACATTGCTTTCCAGCAGTTTGCATAGTAGAAAACTTAGGGCCAGATTCTAAAAGCTTCATAGTAAAAAACTCAAACGCTTTTTCAATATCAAGCTGCAAAAAATCTTTTCAGTCTTTCCAAAGGGTGATACCATCCTGGGTTTTCCCATTTCAGCTCCTTGTAATGCTGAGAGTTTAAATGATTAGGAAACCTGCTTCATTAGGAGTAAATATTGTGATTGCATATCATGCAATATTAATGACTCCCATTACTCATTCGTAATACAGTTACCCAAAGACATCTGGCTGAAGTAACAACTCAACATATAGGGCAAACCTGTTATTGCAGACTAGGAACTTATTTGTAGTAACAAATCTGCTACAGACATTGAACTATAAAGCAATGAAGCCTCCATAGCAGGTGCTACATCTGTAGTGAGGACTAGCGAAAGAAGGAATGTGCATCAGCATGATCATCATGCATACATTCTTCCTGTCCATGACAAGGGACAGGCATATGGAACCAATAGCCTGTCAGAGAATTGCATCAATTTTTAACCAGAAGGACACTGCAAGCCATAGTCACTAGCTTTCTGGGATGACTAGCACTACAATTAGTCTTTCATTAGCACAGTACCTGGGATGACTAACACTAAACACAGTCTTTCATGTGCGCAGTACCTGGAACGACTAGCACAACACTCACTCTTTCAGGTGGACAGCCCTGGTAGGACTAGCACTACATTCAGTGTTTCATGTGCACAGTACCTGGTATGACTAGCACAACACTCAATCTTTCATGTGCACAGTACCTGGGATGACTAGCACTAAACTCAGTCTTTCATGTGCACAATACCTGGGATGACTAATACTAAATTCAGTCTTTCATGTGCAAAGTACCTGGTATGACTAGCACTACATTCAGACTTTCATGTGCACAATACCTGGTATGACTGGCACTATATTCAGTCTTTCATGTGCACAGTACCTGGTATGACTGGCACTACATTCAGTCTTTCATGTGCACAGTATCTGGTATGACTAGCACTACAATCAGTATTTTATGCTCACAGTACCTAGTATGACTAAGTACTACACTCAGTCTTTCATGTGCACAGTACCTGGTATGACTAGCACTAGATTCAGTCTATCATGTGCACAGTACCTGGTATGACTAGCAGTACACTCAGTCTTGCATGTGCACAGTACCTGGTATGATTAACACTCACTCTTTAATGTGGACAGTACCTGTTATGACTAGCACAACACTCAGTCTTCAATGGGCACAGTACCTGGTATGACTAGCACTCAGTCGCTTATGTGCACAGTACCTGGTATGACTAGCACTACACTCGGTCTTTCAAGTGTACAGTACCTGGTATGACTAGCACTACACTCAGTCTTTCATGTACCAATACCTGGTAAGACTAGCACTAAACTCAGTTTTTCATATGCAGAGTACCTGGGATGGCCAGCTCTACACTCAGTCTTTCATGTGCACATTACCTGTGATGACTAGAACAACACTCAGTTGTTCATGTGCACAGCACCTGGTATGATTAGCACTACACTCGGTCTTTCATGTGCAGAGTACCTGGCATGACTAGTGCAACACTCAGTCTTTCGTGTACACAGTACCTGCTATGACAACACTACACTCAGTCTTTCATGTGCACAGTGCCCGGTATGACTAGCACTACAGTCAGTCTTTCATGCGCACAGTACCTGGAAAGACTAGCACTAGACTCAGTCTTGCATGTGCATATTATCTGGGATGACAAGAACAACACTCAGTCTTTCATATGCACAGTAGTTAGTATGACTAGCAGTAAACTCAGTCTTTCATGTGCTTAGTACCTGGGTTGACTAGCACTACATCCACTTCTTCATGTGCACAGTACCTGGTATAACTAGCACTACACTCAATCTTTCATGTGCACAATAGCTGATAAGACTAGCACTAAGCTTAGTCTTTCATGTGCACATTACCTGGGATGACTAGAACAACACTCAGGCTTTCATTTGCACAGTACCTGGAAGGACTAGCACTCACTCTTTTATGTGCACAATACCTGGCATGACTAGCAGTACACTCAGTTTTTCATGTGCAAAATGCCAGATATGACTAGCACTACACTCAGTATTTCATGTGCACAATATCTGGTATGACTAGCACTACACTGAGTCTGCCGTGTGCACAGTACCTGGGATGACTAGCGCAACACTCTGTCTTTTATGTGCACAGTACCTGGTATGACAAGCAGTACACTCAGTCTTTAATGTGCACAGCTCCTGGTATGACTAGCACTCACTCTTTCATGTGCTCAGTACCTGGTATGACTAGCACTAAACTCTGTCTCTCATGTGCACAGTGCATGGTTTGACTAGCTCTTAACTCTGTCTTTCATGTGCAAGGTACCTGGCATGACTATCACTACACTCAGTCTTTAATGTGCACAGCTCCTGGTATGACTAGCACTCACTATTTCATGTGCACAGTACCTGGGATGACTAGCACTCACTATTTTATATGCACAGCACCTGGTATGACTAGCAATAATCTCAGTCTTTCATGTGCACAGTACCTGGTATGACTAGCAGTACATTCAGTCTTTCGTGTACACAGTACCTGCTATGACAACACTGCACTCTGTCTTTCATGTGCACAATACCTGGTATGACTAGCACTAAACTCAGTCTTTCATATGCACAATACCTGGTATGGCTAGCAGTGCCCTCAGTCTTTCATGTGCACAGTATCTGGTATGACTAGCACCACACTCAGTCTTTCATGTGCACAGTACCTTTTAATTCTATCATTAGAATCAGCGTTTCATGTGCACAGCACCTGGTATGACTAGCACTATACTCTGTCTTTCATGTGCACATTAACTGGTATGACTAGCACTAAAGTCAGTCTTTCATGTGCACAGTACCTGGCATCACTAGTGCTAAACTCAGTCTTTCATGTGCATAGTACCTGGTATGACTAGCACTACAATCAGTCTTTCATGCACACAGTACCTGGTATTATTAGCACTCAATAATTCATGTGCACTGTACTTGGTATGACTAGCACTGAACTCAGTCTTTCATGTGCACAGTACCTGGGATGATTAGAACTATGTTCAGTCTTTCATGTGCACAGTACCTGGGATGACTATCACTACACTCAGTCTTTAATGTGCACAGTGCTTGATAAGACTAGCACTAGACTCAGCCTTTCATGTGCATATTACCTGGGATGACAAGAACAACACTCAGGCTTTCCATGTGCACATTACCTGGTATGACTAGCACTAAACTCAGTCTTTCATGGGCAAAGTACATGGTATGCCTAAAACTAAACTGAGTCTTTCATGTACACAGTAGCTGTTTGACTAGCAGTACACTCATTCTTTCATCTGCAAAGTACCTGGGATGACTTCCTCTAAACTCAGTCTTTCATGTGCAAGTACCTGGGATGACTAGCACTACACTCAGTCTTTCATGTGCACAGTACCTGGTATGCTAAGCATTAAACTGAGTGTGTCATGTGCACAGTACCTGGGATGACTAGCACAACAGAATGTATTTCATGTGCACAGTACATGGAAAGACTAGCACTACATGCAGTCTTTTATTTGCACAGTACCTGGTATGACTAGCAGTACACTCAGTCCTCCATGTGATCAGTAACTGGTATAACTACCATTAAACTCTGTCTTTCATGTGTACAGCACATGGTATTACTAGCTCTAACCTCAGTCTTTCATGTGCAAAGTACCTTGTGTGACTATCACTACACTCAGTCTTTCATGTGCACAGTTTCTGGTATGACTAGCACTCACTTATTCATGTGCAAAGTACCAGGGATGACTAACACTCACTCTTTCATATGCACAGCACCTGGTATGACTAGCAATAAACTCAGTCTTTCATGTGCACAGTACCTGGTATGACTAGGACTAGACTCAGTCTTTCAAGTGCACAGTACATGGTATGACTAGCACAAAACTCAGTCTTTCACGTGCGCAGTACCTTTTAAGACTATCATTAGAAACAGTCTTTCATGTGCACAGTACCTAGTATGACTAGCACTAAACTCTGTCTTTCATGTGCACAGTACCTGGTATGACTAGCACTAAAGTCAGTCTTTCATGTGCACAGTACCTGGGATGACTAGCACTAAAGTCAGTCTTTCATGTGCACAGTACATAGTATCACTAGTGCTAAACTCAGTCATTCATGTGCACAGTACTTGGTATGACTAGTACTAAACTCAGTCTTTCATGTGCACAGTACCTGGGATGACTAGCACTACATTCAGTCTTTCATGTATACAGTACTTAGTATGGCTAGAATTAAACTCTGTCTTTCATGTGCACAGTACCTGGTATGACTAGCACTAAACTCAGTCTTTTATGTGCACAGTACCTGGTATGACTAGCACTAAACTCAGTCTTTCATGTGCACAGTGCTTAGTATCACTAGTGCCAAACTCAAACATTCATGTGCACAGTACTTGGTATGACTAGCACTAAACTCAGTCTTTCATGTGCACAGTACATGGTATGACTAGCACTAAACACAATCTTTCATGTGCACAGTTCCTGGAATGACTAGGACTACACTCAGTTTTTCATGTGCACAGTACCTGGGATGACTATCACTCACTCTTTCGTATGCATAGTACCTGGTATGACTAGCAAAACACTAAGTCTTTCATGTGCACAGTACCTGGTATGACTAGCAATACATTCAGACTTTCATGTACACAGTACCAGCGATGACAACACTACACTCTGTCTTTCATGTGCACAATACCTGGTATGAATAGCAGTACCCTCAGTCTTTCATGTGCACAGTACCTGGTATGACTAGCACTACATTCAGTCTTTCCTGTGCACAGTACCTGGTATGCTAAGCATTACACTGAGTCGGTCATGTGCAGAGTACCTGGGATGACTAGCACAACAGAATGTATTTTATCTGCACAGTACATGGAAAGACTAGCACTACATGCAGTCTTTTATATGCACAGTACCTGGTATGACTAGGAGTACACTCAGTCTTCCATGTGCTCAGTAACTGGTATGACTAGCATTAAACTCTGTCTTTCATATGCACAGCACATGGTATTACGAGCTCTAACCTCAGTCTTTCATGTGCAAAGTACCTGGCATGACTATCACTACACAAAGTCTTTCATGTGCACAGTTCCTGGTATGACTAGCACTCACTTTTTCATGTGCAAAGTACCACGGATGACTAGCACTCACTCTTTCCTATGCACAGCACCTGGTATGACTAGCAATAAACTCAGGCTTTCATGTCCACAGTACCTGGTATACTAGCACAACACTCAGTCTGTCATATGCACAGTACCTGGTATGACTAGCAATACATTCAGACTTTCATGTACACAATACCAGCAATGACAACACTACACTCTGTCTTTCATGTGCACAGTACATGGTATGACTAGCACAAAACTCTGTCTTTCATGTGCACAGTACCTAGTATGACTAGCACTAAACTTTGTCTTTCATGTGCACAGTACCTGGTATGACTAGCACTAAAGTCAGTATTTCATGTGCACAGTACCTGATATGACTAGCACTACACTCAGTCTTTCATGTCCACAGTACCTGGTATGACTAGCAGTGCACTCAGTCTTTTATGTGCACAGTACCTGGTATGACTAGCAGTACACTCAGTTTTTCATCTGCACAATACCTGGCATAATGAACACTCTGTCTTTCATGTGCACTGTACCTAGGATGACTAGCGCTGCATTCACCCTTTCATGTGCACAGTACCAGGGATGACCAGCACTACACTCAGTCTTTCATGTGCACAGTACCAGGGATGCCCAGCACTACACTCAAGTCTTTTATGTGCACAGTACCTGGAATTGCTAGCACCACACTCAGTCTTTGATGTGCACAGTACCTGACATCACTAGTAGTACACTGAGCCTTTCATGTGCACAGTACCTAGGATAACTAGCACTAAACACAGTCTTTCATGTGCACAGTACCTGGTGTGACTAGCACTAAACTCAGTCTTTCATGTGCACAGTACCTGGTACGACTAGCACTACACTAAGTCAATCATGTTCACAGTAACTGGTATGACTAACAGTACACTCAGTTTTTCATGTGCACAGTACCAGGGATTACCAGCACTACAATCAATCGTTCATGTGCACAGCACCTGATATGACTAGCACTACACTTGGTCTTTCATGTGCACAGTGGCTGGTATAACTAGCAATAAACTCAGTCTTTCATGTGCACAATATCTGGCATGACTAGTGCAACACACAATCTTTCAAGTGCACAGTACCTGGTATGATAAGCAGTACACTCAGTCTTTCATGTACACAGTACCTGCTATGACAATATTACACTCAGTCTTTCATGTGCACAGCAGCTGGTATAACTAGCACTAAATTCAGTCTTTCATATGTACTGTACCTGGTATGACTAGCACTAAACTCATTCTTTCATGTGCACAGTACCTGGTATGACTAGCACTACACACTGTATTTCATGCACACAGTACCTGATATTTCTAACACTATATTCAGTCTTTCATGTGCAAAGTACCTGGTATGACTAGCACTACACGTAGGCTTTCATGCGCACAGTACCTGGTATTACTAGCACTGCAATCGGTCTTTTATGTGCACAGTACCTGGTATGACTAGCAGTGCACTCAGTCTTTCATGTGCACAGTACCTGGTAAGACTAGCACTATACTAAGTCTTTCATGTGCACAGTACCTGGTATGACTAGCCCTAGATTCAGTCTTTCATGTGCACAGTACCTGGTATGACTAGCACTACATTCAATATTTTATGTGCACAATACCTGGTATGACTAGCACTACATTTAGTCTTGCATGCGCACAGTACCTGGTATGACTTGCACAACACTCAGTCTTTCATGTGCACAGTACCTGGGATGGCTAGCAGTGCACTCAGACTTTCATGTGCTCAGTACCTGGTATGTCTAGCAATACACTCAGTCTTTCATGTGCACAGTACCCGGTATGATTAACACTCGCAATCACTCTTTTATGTGCACAATACTTGGTATGACTAGCAGTACGCTCAGTCTTTCATGTGCAAAATATCTGGTATGACCAGCACTGCACTCAGTATTTCACATGCACAATACCTTTTATGACTAGCACTACATTCAGTCTTTCATATGCACAATACCTGGTATGACTAGCACTACATTCAGTCTTTCATGTGCAGAGTACCTGGTATGCTAACCATTAAACTGAGCACCTGGGATGACTAGCACAACAGAATGTATTTCATGTGCACAGTACATGGAAAGACTAGCACTACATGCAGTCTTTTATTTGCACAGTACCTGGTATGACTAGCAGTACACTCAGTCATCCATGTGCTCAGTAACTGGTATAACTACCATTAAACTCTGTCTTTCATGTTCACAGCACATGGTATTACTAGCTCTAACCTCAGTCTTTCATGTGCAAAGTACCTTGTGTGACTATCACTACACTCAGTCTTTCATGTGCACAGTTTCTGGTATGACTAGCACTCACTTCTTCATGTGCAAAGTACCAGGGATGACTAACACTCACTCTTTCATATGGACAGCACTTGGTATGACTAGCAATAAACTCAGTCTTTCATGTCCACAGTACCTGGTATGACTAGCACAACACTCTCATGTGCACAGTACATGGTATGACTAGCAATACATTCAGACTTTCATGTACACAGTACTAGTGATGACAACACTACACTCTGTCTTTCATGTGCACAATACATGATATGACTAGCAGTACCCTCAGTCTTTCATGTGCACAGTACCTGGTATGACTAGGACTAGACTCAGTCTTTCAAGTGCACAGTACCTGGTATGACTAGCACAAAACTCAGTCTTTCATGTGCACAATACCTTTTAAGACTATCATTAGAATCAGTCTTTCATGTGCACAGTACCTAGTTTGACTAGCACTAAACTCTGTCTTTCATGTGCACAGTACCTGGTATGACTAGCACTAAACTCAGTCTTTCATGTGCACAGTACCTGGGATGACTAGCACTAAAGTCAGTCTTTCATGTGCACAGTACATAGTATCACTAGTGCTAAACTCAGTCATTCATGTGCACAGTATTTGGTATGACTAGTACTAAACTCAGCCTTTCATGTGCACAGTACCTGGGATGATTAGCACTACATTCAGTCTTTCATGTATACAGTACTTAGTATGACTAGAATTAAACTCTGTCTTTCATGTGCACAGTACCTGGTATGACTAGCACTAAACTCAGTCTTTTATGTGCACAGTACCTGGTATGACTAGCACTAAACTCAGTCTTTCATGTGCACAGTACATGTTATGACTAGCACTAAACTCAATCTTTCATGTGCACAGTTTCTGGAATGACTAGCAAAACACTAAGTCTTTCATGTGCACAGTACCTGGTATGACTAGCAATACATTCAGACTTTCATGTACACAGTACCAGCGATGACAACACTTCACTCTGTCTTTCATGTGCACAATACCTGGTATGAATAGCAGTACCCTCAGTCTTTCATGTGCACAGTACCTGGTATGACTAGCACTACATTCAGTCTTTCATGTTCATAGTACCTGGTATGCTAAGCATTACACTGAGTCTGTCATGTGCACAGTACCTGGGATGACTAGCACAACAGCATGTATTTTATGTGCACAGTACATGGAAAGACTAGCACTACATGCATTCTTTTATATGCATAGTACCTAGTATGACTAGGAGTACACTTAGTCTTCCATGTGCTCAGTAACTGGTATGACTAGCATTAAACTCTGTCTTTCATGTGCACAGCACATGGTATTACTAGCTCTAACCTCAGTCTTTCATGTGCAAATTACCTGGCATGACTATCACTACACAAAGTCTTTCATGTGCACAGTTCCTGGTATGACTAGTACTCACTCTTTCCTATGCACAGCACCTGGTATGACTAGCAATAAACTAAGTCTTTCATGTCCACAGTACCTGGTATACTAGCAGAACACTCAGTCTTTCATATGCACAGTACCTGGTATGACTAGCAATACATTCAGACTTTCATGTACACAGTACCAGCAATGACAACACTACACTCTGTCTTTCATGTGCACAGTACATGGTATGACTAGCACAAAACTTTGTCTTTCATGTGCACAGTACCTAGTATGACTAACACTAAACACTGTCTTTCATGTGCACAGTACCTAGTATGACTAGCACTAAAGTCAGTCTTTCATGTGCACAGTACCTGGTATCACTAGCGCTAAACTCAGTCTTTCATGTGCACAGTACCTGGTATGACTAGGACTAGACTCAGTCTTTCATGTGCACAGTACATGGTATGACTAGCACAAAACTCTGTCTTTCATGTGCACAGTACCTAGTATGACTAGCACAAAACTCTGTCTTTCATGTGCACAGTACCTAGTATGACTAGCACAAAACTCAGTCTTTCATGTGCACAGTACCTGGTATGACTAGCACTAAAGTCAGTCTTTCATGTGCACAGTACCTGGTATCACTAGCGCTAAAGTCAGTCCTTAATGTGCACAGTACCGGATAAGACTAGCAGTAGACTCAGTCTTTTATGTCCACATTACCTGGGATGATTGAAACAACACTCAGGCTTTCCATGTGCACATTACCTGGTATGACTAGCACTAAACTCTGTCTTTCATGGGCACAGTACATGGTATGATAAAAAATACACTGAGTCTTCCATGTACACAGTAGCTATTATGGCTAGCAGTACACTCAATCTTTTATCTGCACAGTACCTGGGATGACTACCTCTAAATTCAGTCTTTCATGTGCACAGTACCTGGGATGACTAGCACTACACTCAGTCTTTCATGTGCACAGTACCTGGGATGAGTAGCACTGCCTTCGTCTTTCGTGTGGACAGTACCTGGGATGACTAGCAATATACTCAGGCGTTCATGTGCATAGCACCTGGTATGACTAGCACTACACTCAGTCTTTCATGCCCACAGTACCTGGTATGACTAGCACTACAGTAAGTCTGTTATGTGCACAGTACATGGTATCAGTAGCAGTGCACTCAGTCTTTCATGTACTCAGTACCTGGTATGACTAGCACTAAACTCTGTCTTTCATGTGCACAGTACATGGTATGACTAGCTCTTAACTCAGTTTTTCATGTGCAAGGTACTTGGCATGAGGATTACTACACTCAGTCTTTCATGTGCACATTTCCTGACATGACTAGCACTCGCTCTTTTATGTGCACAGTACCTGGGATGATAGCACTCACTCTTTCATATGCACAGCACCTGGTATGACTAGCAATAACCTCAGTCTTTCATGTGCACAGTACCTGGTATGACTAGCACAACACTCAGTCTTCCATGTGCACAGTACCTGGTATGACTAGTAGTACATTCAGTCTTTCATGTACACAGTACATGCTATGATAACACTACACTCTGTCTTTAATGTGCACAATACCTGGTATGACTTGCAGTTCCCTCAGTCTTTCATGTGCACAGTACCTGGCATTACTAGGACTACACTCAGTCTTGCATGTGCACAGTACATGGTATGACTAGCACTAAACTCAGTCTTTCATGTGCACAATACCTGATATGACTAGCACTAAAGTTAGTTTTTCATGTGCACAGTACCTGGGATGACTAGCAGTGCAATCAGTCTTTCATGTGCTCAGTACCTGGTATGACTAGCACTACACTCAGTCTTTCATGTGCACAGTACCTGGTATGATTAACACTCACTCTTTTATGTGCACAGTACCTTGTATGACTATCACTAAACTCAGTCTTTCATGTACCAGTACTTGATAAGACTAGCACTAAACTTAGACTTTCATGTGCACATTACCTGGTATGATGAGCAGTACACTCACTCTTTCATGTACACAGTACCTGCTATAACAAAACTATACTCAGTCTTTCATGTGCACAGTAGCTGATAAGACTAGCACTTGACTTAGTCTTTCATGTGCACATTACTTGGGTTGACCAGAACAACACTGAGGCTTTCCTTTGCACAGCACCTGGTATGACTAGCACTAAGCTCAGCCTTTCATGTGCACAATAGCTGGAATGATTAGGACTACACTGAGTCTTTCATGTGCACAGTACCTGGGATGATTGGAACAACACTCAGGCTTTCCATGTGCACATTACCTGGTATGACTAGCACTAAACTCAGTCTTTCATGGGCACAGTACATGGTACGACTAGCACTAAACTCTGTCTTTCATGCGCGCAGTACCTGGTATGACTAGCACTAAAGTTAGTTTTTCATGTGCAAGGTACCTGGCATGAGGCTTACTACACTCAGTCTTTCATGTGCACAGTTCCTGGTATGACTAGCACTCATTCTTTTATGTGCATAGTACCTGGGATGATAGCACTCACTCTTTCATATGCACAGCACCTGGTATGACTAGCAATAACCTCAGTCTTTCATGTGCACAGTACCTGGGATGACTAGCACTCATTATTTCATGTGCATAGTACTTGGTATGACTAGCGCAACACTAAGTCTTTCATGTGCACAGTACCAGGAAAGACTAGCACTCACTTTTTTTATGTGCACAATACCTGGTATGACTAGCAGTACACCTAGTCTGTCATGTGGAAAATACCTGGTATGACCAGCACTACACTCAGTATTTCATGTGCACAATACCTGGTATGACTAGCACTACATTCAGTCTTTCATGTGCACAATACCTGGTATGACTAGCACTACATTCAGTCTTTCATGTGCACAATACCTGGTATGAATAGCACTAAAGTTAGTCTTTCATGTGCACAGTACCTGGTATCACTAGTGCTAAACTCAGTCATTCATATGCACAGTACCTGATAAGACTCGCAGTAGACTCAGTCTTTCATGTGCACATTACCTGGGATGACTAGAACAACACTCAGGCTTTACATGTGCACATTACATGGTATGAATAGCACTACAGTAAGTCTGTTATGTGCACAGTACATGGTATCAGTAGCAGTGCACTCAGTCTTTCATGTACTCAGTACCTGGTATGACTAGCACTAAACTCTGTCTTTCATGTGCACATTACTTGGGTTGACCAGAACAACACTGAGGCTTTCCTTTGCACAGTACCTGGTATGACTAGCACTAAGCTCAGCCTTTCATGTGCACAATAACTGGAATGATTAGGACTACACTGAGTCTTTCATGTGCACAGTACCTGGGATGATTGGAACAACACTCAGGCTTTCCATGTGCACATTACCTGGTATGACTAGCACTAAACTCAGTCTTTCATGGGCACAGTACATGGTACGACTAGCACTAAACTCTGTCTTTCATGCGCGCAGTACCTGGTATGACTAGCACTAAAGTTAGTTTTTCATGTGCAAGGTACCTGGCATGAGGCTTACTACACTCAGTCTTTCATGTGCACAGTTCCTGGTATGACTAGCACTCACTCTTTTATGTGCATAGTACCTGGGATGATAGCACTCACTCTTTCATATGCACAGCACCTGGTATGACTAGCAATAACCTCAGTCTTTCATGTGCACAGTACCTGGGATGACTAGCACTCATTCTTTCATGTGCATAGTACTTGGTATGACTAGCGCAACACTAAGTCTTTCATGTGCACAGTACCAGGAAAGACTAGCACTCACTTTTATGTGCACAATACCTGGTATGACTAGCAGTACACCTAGTCTGTCATGTGGAAAATACCTGGTATGACCAGCACTACACTCAGTATTTCATGTGCACAATACCTGGTATGACTAGCACTACATTCAGTCTTTCATGTGCACAATACCTGGTATGACTAGCACTACATTCAGTCTTTCATGTGCACAATACCTGGTATGAATAGCACTAAAGTTAGTCTTTCATGTGCACAGTACCTGGTATCACTAGTGCTAAACTCAGTCATTCATATGCACAGTACCTGATAAGACTCGCAGTAGACTCAGTCTTTCATGTGCACATTACCTGGGATGACTAGAACAACACTCAGGCTTTACATGTGCACATTACATGGTATGAATAGCACTACAGTAAGTCTGTTATGTGCACAGTACATGGTATCAGTAGCAGTGCACTCAGTCTTTCATGTACTCAGTACCTGGTATGACTAGCACTAAACTCTGTCTTTCATGTGCACAGTACATGGTATGACTAGCTCTTAACTCAGTTTTCACGTGCAAGGTACTTGGCATGAGGATTACTACACTCAGTCTTTCATGTGCACATTTCCTGACATGACTAGCACTCGCTCTTTTATGTGCACAGTACCTGGGATGATAGCACTCACTCTTTCATATGCACAGCACCTGGTATGACTAGCAATAACCTCAGTCTTTCATGTGCACAGTACCTGGTATGACTAGCACAACACTCAGTCTTCCATGTGCACAGTACCTGGTATGACTAGTAGTACATTCAGTCTTTCATGTACACAGTACATGCTATGATAACACTACACTCTGTCTTTAATGTGCACAATACCTGGTATGACTTGCAGTTCCCTCAGTCTTTCATGTGCACAGTACCTGGTATTACTAGGACTACACTCAGTCTTGCATTTGCACAGTACATGGTATGACTAGCACTAAACTCAGTCTTTCATGTGCACAATACCTGATATGACTAGCACTAAAGTTAGTTTTTCATGTGCACAGTACCTGGGATGACTAGCAGTGCAATCAGTCTTTCATGTGCTCAGTACCTGGTATGACTAGCACTACACTCAGTCTTTCATGTGCACAGTACCTGGTATGATTAACACTCACTCTTTTATGTGCACAGTACCTTGTATGACTATCACTAAACTCAGTCTTTCATGTACCAGTACTTGATAAGACTAGCACTAAACTTAGGCTTTCATGTGCACATTACCTGGTATGATGAGCAGTACACTCACTCTTTCATGTACACAGTACCTGCTATAACAAAACTATACTCAGTCTTTCATGTGCACAGTAGCTGATAAGACTAGCACTAGACTTAGTCTTTCATGTGCACATTACTTGGGTTGACCAGAACAACACTGAGGCTTTCCTTTGCACAGTACCTGGTATGACTAGCACTAAGCTCAGCCTTTCATGTGCACAATAACTGGAATGATTAGGACTACACTGAGTCTTTCATGTGCACAGTACCTGGGATGATTGGAACAACACTCAGGCTTTCCATGTGCACATTACCTGGTATGACTAGCACTAAACTCAGTATTTCATGGGCACAGTACATGGTACGACTAGCACTAAACTCTGTCTTTCATGCGCGCAGTACCTGGTATGACTAGCACTAAAGTTAGTTTTTCATGTGCAAGGTACCTGGCATGAGGCTTACTACACTCAGTCTTTCATGTGCACAGTTCCTGGTATGACTAGCACTCACTCTTTTATGTGCATAGTACCTGGGATGATAGCACTCACTCTTTCATATGCACAGCACCTGGTATGACTAGCAATAACCTCAGTCTTTCATGTGCACAGTACCTGGGATGACTAGCACTCATTCTTTCATGTGCATAGTACTTGGTATGACTAGCGCAACACTAAGTCTTTCATGTGCACAGTACCAGGAAAGACTAGCACTCACTTTTTTATGTGCACAATACCTGGTATGACTAGCAGTACACCTAGTCTGTCATGTGGAAAATACCTGGTATGACCAGAAACTACACTCAGTATTTCATGTGCACAATACCTGGTATGACTAGCACTACATTCAGTCTTTCATGTGCACAATACCTGGTATGACTAGCACTACATTCAGTCTTTCATGTGCACAATACCTGGTATGAATAGCACTAAAGTTAGTCTTTCATGTGCACAGTACCTGGTATCACTAGTGCTAAACTCAGTCATTCATATGCACAGTACCTGATAAGACTCACAGTAGACTCAGTCTTTCATGTGCACATTACCTGGGATGACTAGAACAACACTCAGGCTTTACATGTGCACATTACATGGTATGAATAGCACTACAGTAAGTCTGTTATGTGCACAGTACATGGTATCAGTAGCAGTGCACTCAGTCTTTCATGTACTCAGTACCTGGTATGACTAGCACTAAACTCTGTCTTTCATGTGCACAGTACATGGTATGACTAGCTCTTAACTCAGTTTTTCACGTGCAAGGTACTTGGCATGAGGATTACTACACTCAGTCTTTCATGTGCACATTTCCTGACATGACTAGCAGCTCTTTTATGTGCACAGTACCTGGGATGATAGCACTCACTCTTTCATATGCACAGCACCTGGTATGACTAGCAATAACCTCAGTCTTTCATGTGCACAGTACCTGGTATGACTAGCACAACACTCAGTCTTCCATGTGCACAGTACCTGGTATGACTAGTAGTACATTCAGTCTTTCATGTACACAGTACATGCTATGATAACACTACACTCTGTCTTTAATGTGCACAATACCTGGTATGACTTGCAGTTCCCTCAGTCTTTCATGTGCACAGTACCTGGCATTACTAGGACTACACTCAGTCTTGCATGTGCACAGTACATGGTATGACTAGCACTAAACTCAGTCTTTCATGTGCACAATACCTGATATGACTAGCACTAAAGTTAGTTTTTCATGTGCACAGTACCTGGGATGACTAGCAGTGCAATCAGTCTTTCATGTGCTCAGTACCTGGTATGACTAGCACTACACTCAGTCTTTCATGTGCACAGTACCTGGTATGATTAACACTCACTCTTTTATGTGCACAGTACCTTGTATGACTATCACTAAACTCAGTCTTTCATGTACCAGTACTTGATAAGACTAGCACTAAACTTAGACTTTCATGTGCACATTACCTGGTATGATGAGCAGTACACTCACTCTTTCATGTACACAGTACCTGCTATAACAAAACTATACTCAGTCTTTCATGTGCACAGTAGCTGATAAGACTAGCACTAGACTTAGTCTTTCATGTGCACATTACTTGGGTTGACCAGAACAACACTGAGGCTTTCCTTTGCACAGCACCTGGTATGACTAGCACTAAGCTCAGCCTTTCATGTGCACAATAGCTGGAATGATTAGGACTACACTGAGTCTTTCATGTGCACAGTACCTGGGATGATTGGAACAACACTCAGGCTTTCCATGTGCACATTACCTGGTATGACTAGCACTAAACTCAGTCTTTCATGGGCACAGTACATGGTACGACTAGCACTAAACTCTGTCTTTCATGCGCGCAGTACCTGGTATGACTAGCACTAAAGTTAGTTTTTCATGTGCAAGGTACCTGGCATGAGGCTTACTACACTCAGTCTTTCATGTGCACAGTTCCTGGTATGACTAGCACTCATTCTTTTATGTGCATAGTACCTGGGATGATAGCACTCACTCTTTCATATGCACAGCACCTGGTATGACTAGCAATAACCTCAGTCTTTCATGTGCACAGTACCTGGGATGACTAGCACTCATTCTTTCATGTGCATAGTACTTGGTATGACTAGCAACACTAAGTCTTTCATGTGCACAGTACCAGGAAAGACTAGCACTCACTTTTTATGTGCACAATACCTGGTATGACTAGCAGTACACCTAGTCTGTCATGTGGAAAATACCTGGTATGACCAGCACTACACTCAGTATTTCATGTGCACAATACCTGGTATGACTAGCACTACATTCAGTCTTTCATGTGCACAATACCTGGTATGACTAGCACTACATTCAGTCTTTCATGTGCACAATACCTGGTATGAATAGCACTAAAGTTAGTCTTTCATGTGCACAGTACCTGGTATCACTAGTGCTAAACTCAGTCATTCATATGCACAGTACCTGATAAGACTCGCAGTAGACTCAGTCTTTCATGTGCACATTACCTGGGATGACTAGAACAACACTCAGGCTTTACATGTGCACATTACATGGTATGAATAGCACTACAGTAAGTCTGTTATGTGCACAGTACATGGTATCAGTAGCAGTGCACTCAGTCTTTCATGTACTCAGTACCTGGTATGACTAGCACTAAACTCTGTCTTTCATGTGCACATTACTTGGGTTGACCAGAACAACACTGAGGCTTTCCTTTGCACAGTACCTGGTATGACTAGCACTAAGCTCAGCCTTTCATGTGCACAATAACTGGAATGATTAGGACTACACTGAGTCTTTCATGTGCACAGTACCTGGGATGATTGGAACAACACTCAGGCTTTCCATGTGCACATTACCTGGTATGACTAGCACTAAACTCAGTCTTTCATGGGCACAGTACATGGTACGACTAGCACTAAACTCTGTCTTTCATGCGGCGCAGTACCTGGTATGACTAGCACTAAAGTTAGTTTTTCATGTGCAAGGTACCTGGCATGAGGCTTACTACACTCAGTCTTTCATGTGCACAGTTCCTGGTATGACTAGCACTCACTCTTTTATGTGCATAGTACCTGGGATGATAGCACTCACTCTTTCATATGCACAGCACCTGGTATGACTAGCAATAACCTCAGTCTTTCATGTGCACAGTACCTGGGATGACTAGCACTCATTCTTTCATGTGCATAGTACTTGGTATGACTAGCGCAACACTAAGTCTTTCATGTGCACAGTACCAGGAAAGACTAGCACTCACTTTTATGTGCACAATACCTGGTATGACTAGCAGTACACCTAGTCTGTCATGTGGAAAATACCTGGTATGACCAGCACTACACTCAGTATTTCATGTGCACAATACCTGGTATGACTAGCACTACATTCAGTCTTTCATGTGCACAATACCTGGTATGACTAGCACTACATTCAGTCTTTCATGTGCACAATACCTGGTATGAATAGCACTAAAGTTAGTCTTTCATGTGCACAGTACCTGGTATCACTAGTGCTAAACTCAGTCATTCATATGCACAGTACCTGATAAGACTCGCAGTAGACTCAGTCTTTCATGTGCACATTACCTGGGATGACTAGAACAACACTCAGGCTTTACATGTGCACATTACATGGTATGAATAGCACTACAGTAAGTCTGTTATGTGCACAGTACATGGTATCAGTAGCAGTGCACTCAGTCTTTCATGTACTCAGTACCTGGTATGACTAGCACTAAACTCTGTCTTTCATGTGCACAGTACATGGTATGACTAGCTCTTAACTCAGTTTTTCACGTGCAAGGTACTTGGCATGAGGATTACTACACTCAGTCTTTCATGTGCACATTTCCTGACATGACTAGCACTCTCTTTATGTGCACAGTACCTGGGATGATAGCACTCACTCTTTCATATGCACAGCACCTGGTATGACTAGCAATAACCTCAGTCTTTCATGTGCACAGTACCTGGTATGACTAGCACAACACTCAGTCTTCCATGTGCACAGTACCTGGTATGACTAGTAGTACATTCAGTCTTTCATGTACACAGTACATGCTATGATAACACTACACTCTGTCTTTAATGTGCACAATACCTGGTATGACTTGCAGTTCCCTCAGTCTTTCATGTGCACAGTACCTGGTATTACTAGGACTACACTCAGTCTTGCATTTGCACAGTACATGGTATGACTAGCACTAAACTCAGTCTTTCATGTGCACAATACCTGATATGACTAGCACTAAAGTTAGTTTCCATGTGCACAGTACCTGGGATGACTAGCAGTGCAATCAGTCTTTCATGTGCTCAGTACCTGGTATGACTAGCACTACACTCAGTCTTTCATGTGCACAGTACCTGGTATGATTAACACTCACTCTTTTATGTGCACAGTACCTTGTATGACTATCACTAAACTCAGTCTTTCATGTACCAGTACTTGATAAGACTAGCACTAAACTTAGGCTTTCATGTGCACATTACCTGGTATGATGAGCAGTACACTCACTCTTTCATGTACACAGTACCTGCTATAACAAAACTATACTCAGTCTTTCATGTGCACAGTAGCTGATAAGACTAGCACTAGACTTAGTCTTTCATGTGCACATTACTTGGGTTGACCAGAACAACACTGAGGCTTTCCTTTGCACAGTACCTGGTATGACTAGCACTAAGCTCAGCCTTTCATGTGCACAATAACTGGAATGATTAGGACTACACTGAGTCTTTCATGTGCACAGTACCTGGGATGATTGGAACAACACTCAGGCTTTCCATGTGCACATTACCTGGTATGACTAGCACTAAACTCAGTATTTCATGGGCACAGTACATGGTACGACTAGCACTAAACTCTGTCTTTCATGCGGCGCAGTACCTGGTATGACTAGCACTAAAGTTAGTTTTTCATGTGCAAGGTACCTGGCATGAGGCTTACTACACTCAGTCTTTCATGTGCACAGTTCCTGGTATGACTAGCACTCACTCTTTTATGTGCATAGTACCTGGGATGATAGCACTCACTCTTTCATATGCACAGCACCTGGTATGACTAGCAATAACCTCAGTCTTTCATGTGCACAGTACCTGGGATGACTAGCACTCATTCTTTCATGTGCATAGTACTTGGTATGACTAGCGCAACACTAAGTCTTTCATGTGCACAGTACCAGGAAAGACTAGCACTCACTTTTTTATGTGCACAATACCTGGTATGACTAGCAGTACACCTAGTCTGTCATGTGGAAAATACCTGGTATGACCAGCACTACACTCAGTATTTCATGTGCACAATACCTGGTATGACTAGCACTACATTCAGTCTTTCATGTGCACAATACCTGGTATGACTAGCACTACATTCAGTCTTTCATGTGCACAATACCTGGTATGAATAGCACTAAAGTTAGTCTTTCATGTGCACAGTACCTGGTATCACTAGTGCTAAACTCAGTCATTCATATGCACAGTACCTGATAAGACTCACAGTAGACTCAGTCTTTCATGTGCACATTACCTGGGATGACTAGAACAACACTCAGGCTTTACATGTGCACATTACATGGTATGAATAGCACTACAGTAAGTCTGTTATGTGCACAGTACATGGTATCAGTAGCAGTGCACTCAGTCTTTCATGTACTCAGTACCTGGTATGACTAGCACTAAACTCTGTCTTTCATGTGCACAGTGCATGGTATGACTAGCTCTTAACTCAGTTTTTCACATGCAAAGTACTTGGCATGAGGATTACTACACTCAGTCTTTCATGTGCACATTTCCTGACATGACTAGCACTCGCTCTTTTATGTGCACAGTACCTGGGATGATAGCACTCACTCTTTCATATGCACAGCACCTGGTATGACTAGCAATAACCTCAGTCTTTCATGTGCACAGTACCTGGTATGACTAGCACAACACTCAGTCTTCCATGTGCACAGTACCTGGTATGACTAGTAGTACATTCAGTCTTTCATGTACACAGTACATGCTATGATAACACTACACTCTGTCTTTATTGTGCACAATACCTGGTATGACTTGCAGTTCCCTCAGTCTTTCATGTGCACAGTACCTGGTATTACTAGGACTACACTCAGTCTTGCATGTGCACAGTACATGGTATGACTAGCACTAAACTCAGTCTTTCATGTGCACAATACCTGATATGACTAGCACTAAAGTTAGTTTTTCATGTGCACAGTACCTGGGATGACTAGCAGTGCAATCAGTCTTTCATGTGCTCAGTACCTGGTATGACTAGCACTACACTCAGTCTTTCATGTGCACAGTACCTGGTATGATTAACACTCACTCTTTTATGTGCACAGTACCTTGTATGACTATCACTAAACTCAGTCTTTCATGTACCAGTACTTGATAAGACTAGCACTAAACTTAGACTTTCATGTGCACATTACCTGGTATGATGAGCAGTACACTCACTCTTTCATGTACACAGTACCTGCTATAACAAAACTATACTCAGTCTTTCATGTGCACAGTAGCTGATAAGACTAGCACTAGACTTAGTCTTTCATGTGCACATTACTTGGGTTGACCAGAACAACACTGAGGCTTTCCTTTGCACAGTACCTGGTATGACTAGCACTAAGCTCAGCCTTTCATGTGCACAATAACTGGAATGATTAGGACTACACTGAGTCTTTCATGTGCACAGTACCTGGGATGATTGGAACAACACTCAGGCTTTCCATGTGCACATTACCTGGTATGACTAGCACTAAACTCAGTCTTTCATGGGCACAGTACATGGTGCGACTAGCACTAAACTCTGTCTTTCATGCGGCGCGGTACCTGGTATGACTAGCACTAAAGTTAGTTTTTCATGTGCAAGGTACCTGGCATGAGGCTTACTACACTCAGTCTTTCATGTGCACAGTTCCTGGTATGACTAGCACTCACTCTTTTATGTGCATAGTACCTGGGATGATAGCACTCACTCTTTCATATGCACAGCACCTGATATGACTAGCAATAACCTCAGTCTTTCATGTGCACAGTACCTGGGATGACTAGCACTCATTCTTTCATGTGCATAGTACTTGGTATGACTAGCGCCAACACTAAGTCTTTCATGTGCACAGTACCAGGAAAGACTAGCACTCACTTTTTTATGTGCACAATACCTGGTATGACTAGCAGTACACCTAGTCTGTCATGTGGAAAATACCTGGTATGACCAGCACTACACTCAGTATTTCATGTGCACAATACCTGGTATGACTAGCACTACATTCAGTCT
The DNA here is from genome assembly GCF_019279795.1 of Protopterus annectens. Taxonomy (NCBI): domain Eukaryota; kingdom Metazoa; phylum Chordata; order Ceratodontiformes; family Protopteridae; genus Protopterus; species Protopterus annectens. The sequence goes on from NC_056725.1 coordinate 1,907,980,336, forward strand.
TTCATGTGCACAATACCTGGTATGACTAGCACTACATTCAGTCTTTCATGTGCACAATACCTGGTATGAATAGCACTAAAGTTAGTCTTTCATGTGCACAGTACCTGGTATCACTAGTGCTAAACTCAGTCATTCATATGCACAGTACCTGATAAGACTCGCAGTAGACTCAGTCTTCCATGTGCACATTACCTGGGATGACTAGAACAACACTCAGGCTTTACATGTGCACATTACATGGTATGAATAGCACTACAGTAAGTCTGTTATGTGCACAGTACATGGTATCAGTAGCAGTGCACTCAGTCTTTCATGTACTCAGTACCTGGTATGACTAGCACTAAACTCTGTCTTTCATGTGCACAGTACATGGTATGACTAGCTCTTAACTCAGTTTTTCACGTGCAAGGTACTTGGCATGAGGATTACTACACTCAGTCTTTCATGTGCACATTTCCTGACATGACTAGCACTCGCTCTTTTATGTGCACAGTACCTGGGATGATAGCACTCACTCTTTCATATGCACAGCACCTGGTATGACTAGCAATAACCTCAGTCTTTCATGTGCACAGTACCTGGTATGACTAGCACAACACTCAGTCTTCCATGTGCACAGTACCTGGTATGACTAGTAGTACATTCAGTCTTTCATGTACACAGTACATGCTATGATAACACTACACTCTGTCTTTAATGTGCACAATACCTGGTATGACTTGCAGTTCCCTCAGTCTTTCATGTGCACAGTACCTGGTATTACTAGGACTACACTCAGTCTTGCATGTGCACAGTACATGGTATGACTAGCACTAAACTCAGTCTTTCATGTGCACAATACCTGATATGACTAGCACTAAAGTTAGTTTTTCATGTGCACAGTACCTGGGATGACTAGCAGTGCAATCAGTCTTTCATGTGCTCAGTACCTGGTATGACTAGCACTACACTCAGTCTTTCATGTGCACAGTACCTGGTATGATTAACACTCACTCTTTTATGTGCACAGTACCTTGTATGACTATCACTAAACTCAGTCTTTCATGTACCAGTACTTGATAAGACTAGCACTAAACTTAGACTTTCATGTGCACATTACCTGGTATGATGAGCAGTACACTCACTCTTTCATGTACACAGTACCTGCTATAACAAAACTATACTCAGTCTTTCATGTGCACAGTAGCTGATAAGACTAGCACTAGACTTAGTCTTTCATGTGCACATTACTTGGGTTGACCAGAACAACACTGAGGCTTTCCTTTGCACAGTACCTGGTATGACTAGCACTAAGCTCAGCCTTTCATGTGCACAATAACTGGAATGATTAGGACTACACTGAGTCTTTCATGTGCACAGTACCTGGGATGATTGGAACAACACTCAGGCTTTCCATGTGCACATTACCTGGTATGACTAGCACTAAACTCAGTCTTTCATGGGCACAGTACATGGTGCGACTAGCACTAAACTCTGTCTTTCATGCGCGCGGTACCTGGTATGACTAGCACTAAAGTTAGTTTTTCATGTGCAAGGTACCTGGCATGAGGCTTACTACACTCAGTCTTTCATGTGCACAGTTCCTGGTATGACTAGCACTCACTCTTTTATGTGCATAGTACCTGGGATGATAGCACTCACTCTTTCATATGCACAGCACCTGGTATGACTAGCAATAACCTCAGTCTTTCATGTGCACAGTACCTGGGATGACTAGCACTCATTCTTTCATGTGCATAGTACTTGGTATGACTAGCGCAACACTAAGTCTTTCATGTGCACAGTACCAGGAAAGACTAGCACTCACTTTTATGTGCACAATACCTGGTATGACTAGCAGTACACCTAGTCTGTCATGTGGAAAATACCTGGTATGACCAGCACTACACTCAGTATTTCATGTGCACAATACCTGGTATGACTAGCACTACATTCAGTCTTTCATGTGCACAATACCTGGTATGACTAGCACTACATTCAGTCTTTCATGTGCACAATACCTGGTATGAATAGCACTAAAGTTAGTCTTTCATGTGCACAGTACCTGGTATCACTAGTGCTAAACTCAGTCATTCATATGCACAGTACCTGATAAGACTCGCAGTAGACTCAGTCTTTCATGTGCACATTACCTGGGATGACTAGAACAACACTCAGGCTTTCCATGTGCACATTACATGGTATGAATAGCACTAAACTCAGTCTTTCATGGGCACAGTACATGGTATGACTAGCACTAAAGACAGTCTTTCGTGTGCACAGCACCTGGGATGACTAGCACTACATTCAGTCTTTCATGTATACAGTACCTGGTATAACTAGCACTACACTCAGTCTTTAATGCAAACAGTACCTGATAAGACTAGCAGTAGACTCAGTCTTTCATGAGCACATTACCTCAGATGATTGGAACAATACGCAGGCTTTCCATGTGCACTGTATCTGGTATGACTAGCACAACACTCAGTCTTCCATGAGCACAGTACCTGGTATGACTTGCAGTACATTCAGTCGTTCATGTACACAGTACATGCTATGATAACACTACACTCTGTCTTTCATGTGCACAATACCTGGTATGACTTGCAGTTCCCTCAGTCTTTCATGTGCACAGTACCTGGTATTACTAGGACTACACTCAGTCTTCCATGTGCACAGTACATGGTATGACTAGCACTAAACTCAGTCTTTCATGTGCACAGTACCTGGTATGATTAACACTCACTCTTTTATGTGCACAGTACCTTGTATGACTATCACTAAACTCAGTCTTTCATGTACCAGTACTTGATAAGACTAGCACTAAATTCAGTCTTTCATGTGCACATTACCTGCGATGACTAGAACAACACTCAGTTGTTCATGTGCACAGCACCTGGTATGATGAGCAGTACACTCACTCTTTCATGTACACAGTACCTGAAAGTTGTTTCATGTGCACAGTAGCTGACATAACTAGCAAAAAACTCAGTCTTTCATGTGCACATTACTTGGCATGACTAGCGCAACACTCAGTCTTTCATGTGCACAGTACCTGGTATGATGAGCAGTACACTCACTCTTTCATGTACACAGTACCTGCTATAACAAAACTATACTCAGTCTTTCATGTGCACAGTAGCTGATAAGACTAGCACTAGACTTATTCTTTCATGTGCACATTACCTGGGATGACTAGAACAACACTCAGGCTTTCCATTGCACAGTACCTGGTATGACTAGCACTAAGCTCAGCCTTTCATGTGCACAGTACCTGGGATGATTGGAACAACACTTAGGCTTTCCATGTGCACATTACCTGATATGACTAGCAATAAACACAGTCTTTCAAGGGCACAGTACATGGTATGACTAACACTAAACTCTGTCTTTCATGTGCGCAGTACCTGGTATGACTAGCACTAAAGTTAGTTTTTCATTTGCAAGGTACCTGGCATGAGGATTACTACACTCAGTCTTTCATGTGCACAGTTCCTGGCATGATTTGCACTCACTCTTTTATGTGCACAGTACCTGTTATGATAGCACTCACTCTTTCATATGCACAGCTCCTGGTATGACTAGCAATAACCTCAGTCTTTCATGTGCACAGTACCTGGTATGACTAGCACAACAGTCAGTCTTCCATGTGCACAGTACCTGGTATGATTAGCAGTACATTCAGTCATTCATGTACAGAGTACATGCTATGATAACACTACACTCTGTCTTTCATGTGCACAATACCTGGTATGACTTGCAGTTCCCTCAATCTTTCATGTGCACAGTACCTGGTATTACTAGGACTACACTCAGTCTTGCATGTGCACAGTACATGGTATGACTAGCACTAAACTCAGTCTTTCATGTGCACAATATCTGGTATGACTAGCAGTACCCTCAGTCTTTCATGTGGACACTACCTGATATGACTAGCACTAAACTCTGTCTTCCATGTGTGCAGTACCTGGTATGACTAGCACTAAAGTTAGTTTTTCATGTGCATAGTACCTGGGATGACTAGCAGTGCAATCAGTCTTTCATGTGCTCAGTACCTGGTATGACTAGCACTACACTCAGTCTTTCATGTGCACATTACCTGGTATGAGTAACACTCAGTCTTTTATGTGCACAGTACCTTGTATGACTATCACTAAACTCAGTTTTTCATGTACCAGTACTTGATAAGACTAGCACTAAACTCAGTCTTTCATGTGCACATTACCTGCGATGACTAGAACAACACTCAGTTGTTCATGTGCACAGCACCTGGAATGACAAGCACTACTCTTGGTCTTTCATGTGCACATGTGACATTCTATTGAACTCAAATGGTGACTTTAAAATATATAATTTTACTGACCTCCAACTCCCGAAAGAACTGATTGAACTGTTAGCGTATGGGTACACTTTTGTTCCTAGCAGATTTAGTGATGTATCCAAAGAACTTATTAATCTGAAATGCTTCGTTAGAAAGCTTAATTTGAAATTATTTTTCAACAATGAGGTTAATAGTTCTAGTTTGCCCCATTCTTTGAAACTTCCTAGTGTTTTCAACCCACCCCTTCATCCGGCCTTACAGTCATTTGAACAGGCTTGCGAGGTGGACTTGAGACACTTATTCAATAACAGGTTTAAGAAGCGTCCAAATTATGAGTTTAACACTACTAAGGCTCAAACTGAAATGTTACGAAATCTTTGCAACACGCCAGTTAGACTTTTAAAACCTGACAAAGGGGGAGGCCTAGTAATATTTGAGGATCAAACTTATAAAGAAAAAAATGTTTTCCATACTAGAGTCACCAGCATATGCCGAAGCATCCCTTAATGAAATACAAGGAGCTTATAAAAGAATAAGGGGGTATTTTTGGGATTTATTTCTCGAAAATAAAATAGACTTGGACACTTATAACTCCATAGACATGACACTACCAAAAATACCCGTTATGTTCGGCATACCAAAGGTACATAAAGACCTGACGAACCCTCCAATGAGAGCCTTAATCGATGGAAGGTCTTCCATGACTTATTCATGTGCTAAGTTGGTTGATAAATTATTGTCTAAGTACATGGGACACTTACCTGGGATTTGTAAAGACTCCTGGTCCTTTTTGGAGGCTATTAACAGTCAACCCTTTAGCAGTGATGTGAATTTCCTCACTGTTGATGTGGTTGACTTGTACACCTCAATTCCTCACCAGGAAGCCCTTGAATGGTTAGCCCTACTACTTTTAGAAATAGGGGCCTCAAAAAATGAGATTGATGTCATCACTGAAGTTTTGGACAGTTTTGTTCTTGAATTTTTTTATGTTTGACAAGAAATATTATTTGCAAAAACAAGGAGTAGCCATGGGCTCTCCTTGTGGTGCAACAGTGGCTAATTTTTTCATGAGCTATTGGGAGAAACATTTTGTTTTTTCCTCACCTGACCTTACAAAACCAATTAAATATTACACGAGATATTTAGACGACATTTTTATCTTGTTTGAAGGTGACAAGATTATAGCCGACAATTTTGTGTCAACTATTAATAATACTTCAGAATTTTTGAAATTTACTCACAATTTTTCAACATCAAGTATAGATTACCTTGATGTGAAATTGGTGAATGATATGCAAACTTGCTCTTTCATTTCAAAAATACACAGAAAACCAATGTACTGCAACTCATTCTTACATTTCTCTAGCCATCATCCCTTTAGACAGAAGAAAGCTATTGTCAAAGGTCAATTTGTTAGAGCAGCGAGAATGTGCAGTACGTTGGAGTATTTTTATGAAGAATGTAACTTACTAACAGATATGTTTTTGAAGCGAAAATATCCATCAAAGTTTGTTAATGAGATTTTAAATGAAGTAACCTCAAAAAGGGTTAATGGTTATTTCAAAGCAATTTTATCGAATGTTGGTTTAAACATTGATTTACAAATTAATGTAGTACCTACATCTACCCAGGAAAGTGGTTTAACGACCGAACATGTGGGTTCTAATGAAATAATAAGTTTTGATCCGGCCCTTTGTTATGTTACCACATTTAGCTTTGACTCCAGTGAAATTGTTTCAATTATCCAGAAGAATTGGGATTTTATTCTAAGTAACCCCAATTTAGTGAAGAAATTTGGCGATGTTCCTAAATTTGTTTTTAACAGAAATAGGAACTTAAAAGAGTTACTACAGATGAATACTTTTGATAAACATTTCAACAAAAGGTTGGGTATGTACCCATGTGGTTTCTGTAATAGGTGTTACATAACCAAGTCGGGTCAGACATTCACAGTGAGGGGTAAGAAGTACACCATTAGACTGCCCCTCAATTGTGAAAGCAAATCAGTAGTATATGTGGCCTTTTGCAACTGCTGTCCGTCTTTCTATATTGGGAAGACGGACCGCAGATTGCATGACCGCATGTATGAGCACTTGTACGCCATGAACAACAAAAATGACAACAACGCCCTAGCTAAACATATAATAGACCATCATGGGCATAGTTTCTCATTTATGGCGATTGACCAAATTAATTTATCGATCAGAGGAGGTCCCACCTCATTACTGTTGGAATTAAAGGAATTAGAGTGGCAATTCAGGACAGACGCCTTTCATTTTCCTGGATTAAATGACAACTGTAACATCTTGCCAGTTTTAAAATTAAGAAGTTATTTACGCTGATTCCTTTGATTCAGGACAGACGCCGTTCATCTTCCTGGATTAAATGACAACTGTAACACCTTGCCAGTTTTAAAATTAAGAAGTTATTTACGCTGATTCCTTTGATTAGTTTTACTAGGGTGACTTCTATGTCCGTTTTTTTGCACTACACAGCTTTTTAGTGTCTTACATTTTTTGTCCATTATTTGGATGTTACTCCTAAATATGGCCTTCTACCTTTAGGCTGGCTATTTTCTTCGGTACAATTTTTAGGAATAGCACCGGTTTTGAGTTTTTAGCATATTGTAGTTTTTTGTGATTTGATGGTACCCTACTGTAATACTTCTTGGTGTATATATTTATACACTTATATAGGTATTATATAAGTACACTTTATTAATATGTTTTTAAAGTTTCTCCATATAGGGCTATATGGTTTTTATACTGTGTTTTTGTACTTGTAATGACTTGCAAACTTTTATGTTTATATTTTTAATAGTTGCAATTAATTAAAAATATGTATATTTACTTATTTATAATATGTAAGTGCCTTTTTAAAAGGCAACTTAATGACATCACTTCCTTTTGACTTTGTATTTATGTTCGACTTTGAAATTTGATTCTCATTTTCCTCTGAGGAAGCCAAGCTATTAAGCTAGGCGAAAACGCTGCATAATAAATTCGCGTTAAGGAATTTTACAGTTTGGTTACTATTAGCAGTTTCTAACTGTGTTACTTGTTTCGCTGGTGCAAGGTTTTTGTGGTTCTGTTCCTGTTTTCTACCATGTGCACAGTAGCTGACATAACTAGCAAAAAACTCAGTCTTTCATGTGCACATTACCTGGCATGACTAGCGCAACACTCAGTCTTTCATGTGCACAGTACCTGGTATGATGAGCAGTATACTCACTGTTTCATGTACACAGTACCTGCTATAACAAAACTATACTCAGTCTTTCATGTGCACAATAGCTGATAAGACTAGCACTAGACTTAGTCTTTCATGTGCACATTACCTGGAATGACTAGAATAACACTCAGGCTTTCCTTTGCACAGTACCTAGTATCACTAGCACTAAAGTCAGTCCTTAATGTGCACAGTACCGGATAAGACTAGCAGTAGACTCAGTCTTTTATGTGCACATTACCTGGGATGATTGAAACAACACTCAGGCTTTCCATGTGCACATTATCTGATATGACTAGCACTAAACTCTGTCTTTCATGGGCACAGTACATGGTATGACAAAAACTAAACTGAGTCTTCCATGTACACAGTAGCAATTATGGCTAGCAGTACACTCATTCTTTCATCTGCACAGTACCTGGGATGAATACCTCTAAACTCAGTCTTTCATGTGCACAGTACCTGTGATGACTAGCACTACACTCAATCTTTCATGTGCACAGTACCTGGGATGAGTAGCACTGCCTTCGTCTTTCGTGTGGACAGTACCTGGGATGACTAGCAATATACTCAGACTTTCATGTGCATAGTACCTGGTATGACTAGCACTACACTCAGTCTTTCATGCCCACAGTACCTGGTATGACTAGCACTACAGTTAGTCTGTTATGTGCACAGTTCATGGTATCAGTAGCAGTGCACTCAGTCTTTCATGTTCTCAGTACCTGGTATGATTAGCACTAAACTCTGTCTTTCATGTGCACAGTACATGGTATGACTAGCTCTTAACTCAGTTTTTCATGTGCAAAGTACCTGGCATGAGGATTACTACACTCAGTCTTTCATGTGCACAGTTCCTGACATGACTAGCACTCACTCTTTTATGTGCACAGTACCTGGGATGATAGCACTCACTCTTTCATATGCACAGCACCTGGTATGACTAGCAATAACCTCAGTCTTCCATGTGCACAGTACCTGGTATGACTAGTAGTACATTCAGTCTTTCATGTACACAGTACATGCTATGATAACACTACACTCTGTCTTTCATGTGCACAATACCTGGTATGACATGCAGTTCCCTCAGTCTTTCATGTGCACAGTACCTGGTATTACTAGGACTACACTCAGTCTTGCATGTGCACAGTACATGGTATGACTAGCACTAAACTCAGTCTTTCATGTGCACAATACCTGGTATGACTAGCAGTACCCTCAGTCTTTCATGTGCACACTACCTGGTATGACTAGCACTAAACTCTGTCTTTCATGTGCACATTACCTGCGATGACTAGAACAACACTCAGTTGTTCATGTGCACAGCACCTGGAATGACTAGCACTACTCTTGGTCTTTCATGTGCACAGTAGCTGACATAACTATCAAAAAACTCAGTCTTTCATGTGCACATTACCTGGCATGACTAGCGCAACACTCAGTCTTTCATGTGCACAGTACCTGGTATGATGAGCAGTACACTCACTGTTTCATGTACACAGTACCTGCTATAACAAAACTATACTCAGTCTTTCATGTGCACAATAGCTGATAAAACTAGCACTAGACTTAGTCTTTCATGTGCACATTACCTGGGATGACTAGAATAACACTCAGGCTTTCCTTTGTACAGTACCTGGTATGACTAGCAGTAAGTTCAGCCTTTCATGTGCACAGTACCTGGAATGACTAGGACTACACTCAGTCTTTCATGTGCACAGTACCTGGGATGACTCTAGCACTCACTCTTTCATGTGCATAGTACTTGGTATGATTAGTGCAACACTAAGTCTTTCATGTGCACAGTACCAGGAAAGACTAGCACTCACTTTTTTATTTGCACAATACCTGGTATGACTAGCAGTACACTCAGTCTTTCATGTGCAAAATACCTGGTATGACCAGCACTACACTTTGTATTTCATGTGCACAATACCTGGTATGACAAGCACTACATTCAGTCTTTCATGTGCACAGTACCTGGGATGACTCTAGCACTCACTCTTTCATGTGCATAGTACTTGGTATGATTAGCGCAACACTAAGTCTTTCATGTGCACAGTACCAGGAAAGACGAGCACTCGTTTTTTTTATGTGCACAATACCTGGTATGACTAGTAGTACACTCAGTCTTTCATGTGGAAAATACCTGGTATGACCAGCACTACACTTTGTATTTCATGTGCACAATACCTGGTATGACAAGCACTACATACAGTCTTTCATGTGCACAATACCTGGTATGACTAGCACTACATTCAGTCTTTCATGTGCACAGTACCTGGTATGCTTAGCATTACATTGAGTCTGTCATGTGCACAGTACCTGAGATGACTAGCACAACAGAATGTATTTCATGTGCACAGTACATGGAAAGACTAGCACTACATGCAGTCTTTTATTTGCACAGTACCTGGTATGACTAGCAGTACACTCAGTCTTCCATGTGCTCAGTAACTGGTATAACTACCATTAAACTTTGTCTTTCATGTGCACAGCACATGGTATTACTAGCTCTAACCACAGTCTTTCATGTGCAAAGTACCTTGTGTGACTATCACTACACTCAGTCGTTCATGTGCACAGTTTCTGGTATGACTAGCACTCACTTCTTCATGTGCAAAGTACCAGGGATGACTAACACTCACTCTTTCATATGCACAGCACCTGGTATGACTAGCAATAAACTCAGTCTTTCATGTCCACAGTACCTTGTATGACTAGCACAACACTCTCATGTGCACAGTACATGGTATGACTAGCAATACATTCAGACTTTCATGTACACAGTACTAGTGATGACAACACTACACTCTGTCTTTCATGTGCACAATACATGATATGACTAGCAGTACCCTCAGTCTTTCATGTGCACAGTACCTGGTATGACTAGGACTAGACTCAGTCTTTCAAGTGCACAGTACCTGGTATGACTAGCACAAAACTCAGTCTTTCATGTGCACAGTACCTTTTAAGACTATCATTAGAATCAGTCTTTCATTTGCACAGTAACTAGTATGACTAGCACTAAACTCTGTCTTTCATGTGCACAGTACCTGGTATGACTAGCACTATACTCTGTCTTTCATGTGCACAGTACCTAGTATGACTAGCACTAAAGTCAGTCTTTCATGTGCACAGTACATAGTATCACTAGTGCTAAACTCAGTCATTCATGTGCACAGTACTTGGTATGACTAGTCTTTCATGTGCACAGTACCTGGGATGACTAGCACTACATTCAGTCTTTCATGTATACAGTACTTAGTATGACTAGAATTAAACTCTGTCTTTCATGTGCACAGTACCTGGTATGACTAGCACTAACCTCAGTCTTTTATGTGCACAGTACCTGGTATGACTAGCACAAAACTCAGTCTTTCATGTGCACAGTACATCTTATGACTAGCACTAAACTCAATCTTTCATGTGCACATTTTCTGGAATGACTAGGACTACACTCAGTTTTTCATGTGCACAGTACCTGGGATGACTATCACTCACTCTTTACTGTGCATAGTACCTGGTATGACTAGCAAAACACTAAGTCTTTCATGTGCACAGTACCTGGTATGACTAGCAATACATTCAGACTTTCATGTACACAGTACCAGCGATGACAGCACTACACTCTGTCTTTCATGTGCACAATACCTGGTATGAATAGCAGTACCCTCAGTCTTTCATGTGCACAGTACCTGGTATGACTAGCACTACATTCAGTCTTTCATGTGCACAGTACCTGGTATGTTAAGCATTACATTGAGTCTGTCATGTGCACAGTACCTGGGATGACTAGCACAACAGAATGTATTTTATGTGCACAGTACATGGAAAGACTAGCACTACATGCAGTCTTTTATATGCATAGTACCTGGCATGACTAGGAGTACACTCAGTCTTCCATGTGCTCAGTAACTGGTATGACTAGCATTAAACTCTGTCTTTCATGTGCAAAGCACATTGTATTACTAGCTCTAACCTCAGTCTTTCATGTGCAAAGTACCTGGCATGACTATCACTACACAAAGTCTTTCATGTGCACAGTTCCTGGTATGACTAGCACTCACTTTTTCATGTGCAAAGTACCAGGGATGACTAGCACTCACTCTTTCATATGCACAGCACCTGGTATGACTAGCAATAAACTCAGTCTTTCATGTCCACAGTACCTGGTATACTAGCACAACATTCAGTCTTTCATATGCACAGTACCTGGTATGACTAGCAATACATTCAGACTTTCATGTACACAGTACCAGCAATGGCAACACTACACTCTGTCTTTCATGTGCACAGTACATGGCATGACTAGCACAAAACTCTGTCTTTCATGTGCACAGTACCTAGTATGACTAGCACTAAACACTGTCTTTCATGTGCACAGTACCTGGTATGACTAGCACTAAAGTCAGTCTTTCATGTGCACAGTACCTGGTATCACTAGCGCTAAACTCAGTCTTTCATGTGCACAGTACCTGGTATGACTAGGACTAGACTCAGTCTTTCATGTGCACAGTACATGGTATGACTAGCACAAAGCTCTGTCTTTCATGTGCACAGTACCTAGTATGACTAGCACAAAACCCTGTCTTTCATGTGCACAGTACCTAGTATGACTAGCACAAAACTCAGTCGTTCATGTGCACAGTACCTGGTATGACAAGCACTAAAGTCAGTCTTTCATGTGCACAGTACCTGGTATCACTAGCGCTAAAGTCAGCCCTTAATGTGCACAGTACCGGATAAGACTAGCAGTAGACTCAGTCTTTTATGTGCACATTACCTGGGATGATTGAAACAACACTCAGGCTTTCCATGTGCACATTACCTGGTATGACTAGCACTAAACTCTGTCTTTCATGGGCACAGTACATGGTATGACAAAAACTACACTGAGTCTTCCATGTACACAGTAGCTATTATGGCTAGCAGTACAATCATTCTTTCATCTGCACAGTACCTGGGATGACTACCTCTAAATTCAGTCTTTCATGTGCACAGTACCTGGGATGACTAGCACTACACTCAGTCTTTCATGTGCACAGTACCTGGGATGAGTAGCACTGCCTTCATCTTTCGTGTGGACAGTACCTGGGATGACTAGCAATATACTTAGGCTTTCAAGTGCATAGTACCTGGTATGACTAGCACTACACTCAGTCTTTCATGCCCACAGTACCTGGTATGACTAGCACTACAGTAAGTCTGTTATGTGCACAGTACATGGTATCAGTAGCAGTGCACTCAGTCTTTCATGTTCTCAGTACCTGGTATGACTAGCACTAAACTCTGTCTTTCATGTGCACAGTACATGGTATGACTAGCTCTTAACTCAGTTTTTCATGTGCAAGATACCTGGCATGAGGATTACTACACTCAGTCTTTCATGTGCACATTTCCTGACATGACTAGCACTCACTATTTTATGTGCACAGTACCTGGGATGATAGCACTCACTCTTTCATATGCACAGCTCCTGGTTTGACTAGCAATAACCTCAGTCTTTCATGTGCACAGTACCTGGTATGACTAGCACAACACTCAGTCTTCCATGTGCACAGTACCTGGTATGACAAGTAGTACATTCAGTCTTTCATGTACACAGTACATGCTATGATAACACTACACTCTGTCTTTCATGTGCACAGTACCTGGTATTACTAGGACTACACTCAGTCTTGCATGTGCACAGTACATGGTATGACTAGCACTAAACTCAGTCTTTCATGTGCACAATACCTGATATGACTAGCAGTACCCTCAGTCTTTCATGTACACAGTACCTGGTATGACTAGCACTAAACTCTGTCTTTCATGCGCGCAGTACCTGGTATGACTAGCACTAAAGTTAGTTTTTCATGTGCACAGTACCTGGGATGACTAGCAGTGCAATCAGTCTTTCATGTGCTCAGTACCTGGTATGACTAGCACTACACTCAGTCTTTCATGTGCACAGTACCTGGTATGATTAACACTCACTCTTTTATGTGCACAGTACCTTGTATGACTATCACTAAACTCAGTCTTTCATGTACCAGTACTTGATAAGACTAGCACTAAACTTAGTCTTTCATGTGCACATTACCTGCGATGACTAGAACAACACTCAGTTGTTCATGTGCACAGCATCTGGTATGACTAGCACTACTCTTGGTCTTTCATGTGCACAGCAGCTGACATAACTAGCAAAAAACTCAGTCTTTCATGTACACATTACTTGGCATGACTAGCGCAACACTCAGTCTTTCATGTGCACAGTACCTTGTATGATGAGCAGTACACTCACTCTTTCATGTACACAGTACCTGCTATAACAAAACTATACTCAGTCTTTCATGTGCACAGTAGCTGATAAGACTAGCACTAGACTTAGCCTTTCATGTGCACATTACTTGGGTTGACCAGAACAACACTCAGGCTTTCCTTTGCACAGTACCTGGTATGACTAGCACTAAGCTCAGCCTTACAATGTGCACAGTAACTGGAATGTCTAGGACTACACTGAGTCTTTCATGTGCACAGTACCTGGGATGATTGGAACAACACTCAGGCTTTCCATGTGCACATTACCTGGTATGACTATCACTAAACTCAGTCTTTCATGGGCACAGTACATGGTATGACTAGCACTAAACTCTGTCTTTCATGCACGCAGTACCTGGTATGACTAGCACTAAAATTAGTTTTTCATGTGCAAGGTACCTGGCATGAGGATTACTACACTCAGTCTTTCATGTGCACAGTTCCTGGCATGAGTAGCACTCACTCTTTTATGTGCATAGTACCTGGGATGATAGCACTCACTCTTTCATATGCACAGCACCTGGTATGACTAGTAATAACCTCAGTCTTTCATGTGCACAGTACCTGGGATGACTAGCACTCACTCTTTCATGTGCATAGTACTTGGTATGACTAGCGCAACACTAAGTCTTTCATGTGCCAGTACCAGGAAAGAATAGCACTCACTTTTTTATGTGCACAATACCTGGTATGACTAGCAGTACACTCAGTCTTTCATGTGGAAAATACCTGGTATGACCAGCACTACACTCAGTATTTCATGTGCACAATACCTGGTATGACTAGCACTACATTCAGTCTTTCATGTGCACAATACCAGGTATGACTAGCACTACACTAAGTCTTTCATGTGCACAATATCTGGTATGAATAGCACTAAAGTTAGTCTTTCATGTGCACAGTACCTGGTATCACTAGTGCTAAACTCAGTCGTTCATATGCACAGTACCTGATAAGACTCACAGTAGACTCAGTCTTTCATGTGCACATTACCTGGGATGAATAGAACAACACTCAGGCTTTCCCTGTGCACATTACATGGTATGAATAGCACTAAACTCAGTCTTTCATGGGCACAGTACATGGTATGACTAGCACTAAAGCCAGTCTTTCATGTGCACAGTACCTGGGATGACTAGCACTAAGTCTTTCATGTATACAGTACCTGGTATAACTAGCACTACACTCAGTCTTAAATGCGAACAGTACCTGATAAGGCTAGCAGTAGACTCAGTCTTTCATGTGCACATTACCTGGGATGATTGGAACAACACTCAGGCTTTCCATGTGCACATTACCTGGGATGATTGGAACAACACTCAGGCTTTCCATGTGCACAGTACCTGGTTTGACTAGCACAACACTCAGTCTTCCATGTGCACAGTACCTGGTATGACTAGCAGTACATTCAGTCGTTCATGTACACAGTACATGCTATGATAACACTACACTCTGTCTTTCATGTGCACAATACCTGGTATGACTTGCAGTTCCCTCAGTCTTTCATGTGCACAGTACCTGGTATTACTAGTACTACTCTCAGTCTTGCATGTGCACAGTACATGGTATGACTAGCACTAAACTCAGTCTTTCGTGTGCACAGTACCTGGTATGATTAACACTCACTCTTTTATGTGCACAGTACCTTGTATGACTATCACTAAACTCAGTCTTTCATGTACCAGTACTTGATAAGACTAGCACTAAACTCAGTCTTTCATGTGCACATTACCTGCGATGACTAGAATAACACTCAGTTGTTCATGTGCACAGCACCTGGTATGACTAGCACTTCTCTTGGTCTTTCATGTGCACAGTAGCTGACAAAACTAGCAAAAAACTCAGTCTTTCATGTGTTCATTACCTGGCATGACTACCGCAACACTCAGTCTTTCATGTGCACAGTACCTGGTATGATGAGCAGTACACTCACTCTTTCATGTACACAGTACCTGCTATAACAAAACTATACTCAGTCTTTCATGTGCACAGTAGCTGATAAGACTAGCACTAGACTTAGTCTTTCATGTGCACATTACCTGGTATGACTAGAACAACACTCAGGCTTTCCTTTGCACAGTACCTGGTATGACTAGCACTAAGCTCAGCCTTTCATGTGCACAGTACCTGGAATGACTAGGACTACACTCAGTCTTTCATGTAAACAGTACCTGGGATGATTGGAACAACACTCAGGCTTTCCATGTGCACATTACCTGATATGACTAGCACTAAACTCAGTCTTTCATGGGCACAATACATGGCATGACTAGCACTAAGCTCTGTCTTTCATGCGCGCCGTACTTGGTATGACTAGCACTAAAGTTAGTTTTTCATGTGCAAGGTACCTGGCATGAGGATTACTACACCCAGTCTTTCATGTGCACAGTTCCTGGCATGACTAGCACTCACTCTTTTATGTGCACAGTACCTGGGATAATAGCACTCACTCTTTCATATGCACAGCTCCTGGTATGACTAGCAATAACCTCAGTCTTTCATGTGCACAGTACCTGGTATGACTAGCACAACACTCAGTCTTCCATGTGCACAGTACCTGGTATGACTAGCAGTACATTCAGTCTTTCATGTACACAGTACGTGCTATGATAACACTACACTCTGTCTTTCATGTGCACGATACCTGGTATGACTTGCAGTTCCCTCAGTCTTTCATGTGCACAGTACCTGGTATTACTAGGACTACACTCAGTATTGCATGTGCACAGTACATGGTATGACTAGCACTAAACTCAGTCTTTCATGTGCACAATACCTGGTATGACTAGCAGTACCATCAGTCTTTCATGTGCACAGTACCTGGTATGACTAGCACTAAACTCTGTCTTTCATGTGCACATTACCTGGGATGACTAGAACAACACTCAGGCTTTCCATGTGCACTTTACATGGTATGAATAGCACTAAACTCAGTCTTTCATGGGCACAGTATATGGTAAGTCTAGCACTAAAGCCAGTCTTTCATGTGCACAGTACTTAGTATCACTAGTGCTAAACTCAGTCATTCATGTGCACAGTACTTGGTATGACTAGCACTAAACTCAGTCTTTCATGTGCACAGTACCTGGGATGACTAGCACTACATTCAGTCTTTCATGAATACAGTACCTGGTATAACTAGCACTGCACTCAGTCTTTAATGCGAACAGTACCTGATAAGACTAGCAGTAGACTCAGTCTTTCATGTGCACATTACCTGGGATGATTGGAACAACACTCAGGCTTTCCATGTGCACATTACCTGGGATGATTGGAACAACACTCAGGCTTTCCATGTGCACATTACCTGGTATGACTAGCACTAAACTCAGTCTTTCATGGGCACAGTACATGGTATGACTAAAACTACACTGAGTCTTTCAAGTACACAGTAGGTGTTATGGCTAGCAGTACACTCATTCTTTCATCTGCACAGTACCTGGGATGACTACCACTAAATTCAGTCTTTCATGTGCACAGTACCAGGGATAACTAGCACTACACTCAGGCTTTCATGTGCACAGTACCTGGGATGAGTAGCACTGCCTTCGTCTTTCGTGTGGACAGTACCTGGGATGACTAGCAATATACTCAGGCTTTCATGTGCACAGTACCTGGTATGACTAGGACTACACTCAGTCTTTCATGTCCACAGAACCTGGTATGACTAGCACTACACTAAGTCTGTTATGTGCACAGTACCTGGTGTTAGTAGCAGTGCACTCAGTCTTTCATGATCCCAGTACCTGGTATGACTAGCACTAAACTCTGTCT
This sequence comes from Protopterus annectens, assembly GCF_019279795.1. Lineage (NCBI taxonomy): Eukaryota > Metazoa > Chordata > Ceratodontiformes > Protopteridae > Protopterus > Protopterus annectens. The sequence continues at coordinate 1,907,997,944 of NC_056725.1, forward strand.
TTCATGTGCAAGGTACCTGGCATGACGATTACTACACTCAGTTTTTCATGTGCACAGTTCCTGGCATGACTAGCACTCACTCTTTTATGTGCACAGTACCTGGGATGACTAGCACTCACTCTTACATATGCACAGCACCTGGTATGACTAGCAATAAACTCAGTCTTTCTTGTACACAGTACCTGCTATTACAACACTACACTCTGTCTTTCATGTGCACAGTACCTGGTATGACTAGCAGTACATTCAGTCTTTCATGTACACAGTACCTGCTATGATAACACTATACTCTGTCTTTCATGTGCACAATACCTGGTATGACTTGCAGTACCCTCAGTCTTTCATGTGCACAGTACCTGGTATTACTAGGACTACACTCAGTCTTGCATGTGCACAGTACATCGTATGACTAGCACAAAACTCAGTCTTGCATGTGCACAATACCTGGTATGACTAGCAGTACCCTCAGTCTTTCATGTGTGCAGTACCTGGTATGACTAGCACTAAAGTCAGTCTTTCATGTGCACAGTACCTGGTATCACTAGCTCTAAACTCAGTCTTTCATGTGCATAGTGCCTGGTATGACTAGCACTAAAGTCAGTCTTTCATTTGCACAGTACCTGGTATCACTAGCACTAAACTCTGTCTTTCATGTGCACAGTACCTGGTATGGCTAGCACTAAAGTCAGTTTTTCATGTGCACAGTACATGGCATGGCTAGCAGTAAACTCAGTCTTTCATGTGTACAGTACCTGGGATGACTAGCAGTGCAATCAGTCTTTCATGTGCTTAGTACCTGGTATGACTAGCACTATACTCAGTCTTTTATGTGCACAGTACCTGGTATGACTAGAGTGCACTAAGTCTTTTTTGTGTGCATTACCTGGTATGACTAGCAGAACACTCAGTCTTTCCTCTGCACAGTACCTGGGATGACGACCACTCAGTCTTTCCTGTGGACAGTACCTGGTAAGACAAGCATTAAACGCACTCTTTCATGTGCACTGTAACTATGATGACTAGCAGTACACTCAGTCTTTCATGTGCAGAGAACTTGGTAAGACTAGCATTACTCTCAGTCTTTCATGTGCACAGTACCTGGTATGACTAGCAATAAACTCAGTCTTTCATGTTCACAGTACCTGGTATGACTAGCTCTAAACTCAGTCTTTCATCTGCACAGTACCTGGTAAGACTAGCACTAAACTCTGTCTTTCTTGTGCATAGTATCTGGTAAGGCTAGCACTAAACTCTGTCTTTGTTGTGCACAGTACCTGGTATGACTAACACTGCACTCAGTCTTTCATGTGCACAGTAGCTGATAAGACTAGCACTAGACTTAGTCTTTCATGTGCACATTACCTGGGATGACTAGAACAACACTCAGGCTTTCCTTTGCACAGTACCTGGTATGACTAGCACTAAGCTCAGCCTTTCATGTGCACAGTACCTGGAATGACTAGGACTACACTCAGTCTTTCATGTGCACAGTACCTGGGATGATTGGAACAACACTCAGGCTTTCCATGTGCACATTACCCGATATGACTAGCACTAAACTCAGTCTTTCATGGGCACAGTACATGGTATGACTAGCACTAAACTCTGTCTTTCATGCGCGCCGTACCTGGTATGACTAGCACTAAAGTTAGTTTTTCATGTGCAAGGTACCTGGCATGAGGATTACTACACTCAGTCTTTCATTTGCACAGTTCCTGGCATGATTAGCACTCACTCTTTTATGTGCACAGTACCTGGGATGATAGCACTCACTCTTTCATATGCACAGCTCCTGGTATGACTAGCAATAACCTCAGTCTTTCATGTGCACAGTACCTGGTATGACTAGCACAACACTCAGTCTTCCATGTGCACAGTACCTGGTATGACTAGCAGTACATTCAGTCTTTCATGTACAGAGTATGTGCTATGATAACACTACACTCTGTCTTTCATGTGCACAATACCTGGTATGACTTGCAGTTCCCTCAGTCTTTCATGTGCACAGTACCTGGTATTACTAGGACTACACTCAGTCTTGCATGTGCACAGTACATGGTATGACTAGCACTAAACTCAGTCTTTCATGTGCACAATACCTGGTATGACTAGCAGTACCCTCAGTCTTTCATGTGCACACTACCTGATATGACTAGCACTAAACTCTGTCTTCCATGCGTGCAGTACCTGGTATGACTAGCACTAAAGTTAGTTTTTCATGTGCATAGTACCTGGGATGACTAGCAGTGCAATCAGTCTTTCATGAGCTCAGTACCTGGTATGACTAGCACTACACTCAGTCTTTCATGTGCACAGTACCTGGTATGATTAACACTCACTCTTTTATGTGCACAGTACCTTGTATGACTATCACTAACTCAGTCTTTCATGTACCAGTACTTGATAAAACTAGCACTAAACTCAGTCTTTCATGTGCACATTACCTGCGATGACTAGAACAACACTCAGTTGTTTATGTGCACAGCACCTGGTATGACTAGCACTACTCTTGGTCTTTCATGTGCACAGTAGCTGACATAACTAGCAAAAAACTCAGTCTTTCATGTGCACATTACCTTGCATGACTAGCGCAACACTCAGTCTTTCATGTGCACAGTACCTGGTATGATGAGCAGTACACTTACTGTTTCATGTACACAGTACATGTTATAACAAAACTATACTCAGTCTTTCATGTGCACAATAGCTGATAAGACTAGCACTAGACTTAGTCTTTTATGTGCACATTACCTGGGATGACTAGAACAACACTCAGGCTTTCCTTTGTACAGTACCTGGTATGACTAGCACTAAGTTCAGCCTTTCATGTGCACAGTACCTGGAATGACTAGGACTACACTCAGTCTTTCATGTGCACAGTACCAGCAAAGACTAGCACTCACTTTTTTATGTGCACTATACCTGGTATGACTAGCAGTACACTCAGTCTTTCATGTGGAAAATACCTGGTATGACCAGCACTACACTTTGTATTTCATGTGCACAATACCTGGTATGACAAGCACTACATTCAGTCTTTCATGTGCACAATACCTGGTATGACTAGCACTACAGTCAGTCTTTCATGTGCACAATACCTGGTATTACTAGAACTACACTAAGTCTTTCATGTGCACAATACCTGCTATAAATAGCACTAAAGTCAGTCTTTCATGTGCACAGTACCTGGTATCACTAGTGCTAAACTCAGTCATTCATATGCACATTACCTGATAAGACTCGCAGTAGACTCAGTCTTTCATGTGCACATTACCTGGGATGACTAGAACAACACTCAGGCTTTCCATGTGCACATTACATGGTATGAATAGCACTAAACTCAGTCTTTCATGGGCACAGTACATGGTATGACTAGCACTAAAGCCAATCTTTATTGTGCACAGTCCTTAGTATCACTAGTGCTAAACTCAGTCATTCATGTGTGCAGTACTTGGTATGACTAGCACTAAACTCAGTCTTTCATGTGCACAGTACCTGGGATGACTAGCACTACATTCAGTCTTTCATGTATACAGTACCTGGTATAACTAGCACTACACTCAGTCTTTAATGCGAACAGTACCTGATAAGACTAGCAGTAGACTCAGTCTTTCATGTGCACATTACCTGGGATTTTTGGAACAACACTCAGGCTTTCCATGTGCATATTACCTGGTATGACTAGCACTAAACTCAGTCTTTCTTGGGCAGAGTACATGGTATGACTAAAACTACACTGAGTCTTTCATGTATACAGTAGCTGTTATGGCTAGCAGTACACTCATTCTTTCATCTGCACAGTACCTGGGATGACTACCACTAAATTCAGTCTTTCATGTGCACAGTACCTGGGATAACTAGCACTACACTCAGTCTTTCATGTGCACAGTACCTGGGATGAGTAGCACGGCCTTCGTTTTTCGTGTGGACAGTACCTGGGATGACTAGCAATATACTCAGGCTTTCATGTGCACTGTACCTGGTATGACTAGCACTACACTCAGTCTTTCACGTCCACAGTACCTGGTATGACTAGCACTACACTAAGTCTGTTATGTGCACAGTACCTGGTATCAGTAGCAGTGCACTCAGTCTTTCATGTTCTCAGTACCTGGTATGACTAGCACTAAACTCTGTCTGTCATGTGCACAGTACATGGTATAACTAGCTCTTAACTCAGTTTTTCATGTGCAAGGTACCTGGCATGACGATTACTACACTCAGTTTTTCATGTGCACAGTTCCTGGCATGACTAGCACTCACTCTTTTATGTGCACAGTACCTGGGATGACTAGCACTCACTCTTTCATATGCACAGCACCTGGTATGACTAGCAATAAACTCAGTCTTTCATGTACACAGTACCTGCTATTACAACACTACACTCTGTCTTTCATGTGCACAGTACCTGGTATGACTAGCAGTACATTCAGTCTTTCATGTACACAGTACCTGCTATGATAACACTATACTCTGTCTTTCATGTGCACAATACCTGGTATGACTTGCAGTACCCTCAGTCTTTCATGTGCACAGTACCTGGTATTACTAGGACTACACTCAGTCTTGCATGTGCACAGTACATGGTATGACTAGCACTAAACTCAGTCTTGCATGTGCACAATACCTGGTATGACTAGCAGTACCCTCAGTCTTTCATGTGCGCAGTACCTTTTAATTCTATCATTAGAATCAGTGTTTCATGTGCACAGCACCTGGTATGACTAGCACTATACTCTGTCTTTCATGCACACAGTACCTAGTATTATTAGCACTCAATAATTCATGTGCACTGTACTTGGTATGACTAGCACTGAACTCAGTCTTTCATTTGCACAGTACCTTTGATGATTAGAACTACGTTCAGTCTTTCATGTGCACAGTACCTGGGATGACTAGCACTACACTCGGTCTTTAGTGTGCACAGTGCTTGATAAGACTAGCACTAGACTCAGCCTTTCATGTGCATATTACCTGGGATGACAAGAGCAACACTCAGGCTTTCCATGTGCACATTACCTGGTATGACTAGCACTAAACTCAGTCTTTCATGGGCACAGTACATGGTATGACTAAAACTAAACTGAGTCTTTCATGTACACAGTAGCTGTTTGACTAGCAGTACACTCATTCTTTCATCTGCACAGTACTTGGGATGACTTCCTCTAAACTCAGTCTTTCATGTGCAAGTACCTGGGATGACTAGCAATACACTCAGTCTTTCATGTGCACAGTACCTGGGATGAGTAGCACTGCCTTCGTCTTTCATGTGGACAGTACCTGGGATGACTAGCACTATACTCAGTCTTTCATGTGCACAGGTACAGTACCTGGTATGACTAGCACTACACTCAGTCTTTCATGTCCACAGTACCTGGTATGACTAGCAGTGTACTCAGTCTTTTATGTGCACAGTACCTGGTATGACTAGCAGTACACTCAGTCTTTCATCTGCACAATACCTGGCATAATGAGCACTCTGTCTTTCATGTGGACAGTACCTGGAAAGACAAGCATTAAACTCAATCTTTCATGAGCACTGTACCTAGGAAGACTAGCGCTGCATTCACCCTTTCATGTGCAGAGTACCAGGGATGACCAGCATTACACTCAGTCTTTCTTTTGCACAGTACTAGGGATGCCCAGCGCTACACTCAAGTCTTTGATGTGCACAGTACCTGGAATTGCTACCACCACACTCAGTCTTTGTGCACAGTACCTGACATGACTAGTACTACACTGAGCCTTTCATGTGCACAGTACCTAGGATAACTAGCACTAAACACAGTCTTTCATTTGCACAGTACCTGGTGTGACTAGCACTAAACTCAGTCTTTCATGTGCACAGTACATGGTATGACTATCACTATACTAAGTCAGTCGTATTCACAGTAACTGATATGACTAGCAGTACACTCAGTTTTTCATGTGCACAGTACCAGGGATGACCAGCGCTACAATCAATCGTTCATGTGCACAGCACCTGATATGACTAGCACTACACTTGGTCTTTCATGTGCACAGTGGCTGGTATAACTAGCAATAAACTCAGTCTTTCATGTGCACAGTATCTGGCATGACTAGTGCAACACACAATCTTTCAAGTGCACAGTACCTGGTATGATGAGCAGTACACTCAGTCTTTCATGTACACAGTACCTGCTATGAAAACACTACACTCAATCTTTCATGTGCACAGCAGCTGGTATAACTAGCACTAAATTCACTCTTTCATATGTACTGTACCTGGTATGACTAGCACTAAACTCATTCTTTCATGTGCTCAGTACCTGGTATGACTAGCACTACACATAGTATTTCATGCACACAGTACCTGATATTACTAACACTATATTCAGTCTTTCTTGTGCAAAGTACCTGGTATGACTAGCACTACACGAAGGCTTTCATGCGTACAGTACCTGGTATTACTAGCACTGCAATCAGACTTTTATGCGCACAGTACCTAGTATGACTAGCACTGCACTCAGTCTTTCATGTGCACAGTACCTGGTTAGACTAGCACTACACTAAGTCTTTCATGTGCACAGTACCTGGTATGACTAGCCCTAGGTTCAGTCTTTCATGTGCACAGTACCTGGTATGACTAGCACTACATTCAATATTTTATGTGCACAATACCTGGTATGACTAGCACTACATTTAGTCTTGCATGTGCACAGTACCTGGTATGACTTGCACAACACTCAGTCTTTCATGTGCACAGTACCTGGGATGGCTAGCAGTGCACTCAGACTTTCATGTGCTCAGTACCTGGTATGTCTAGCACTACACTCAGTCTTTCATGTGCACAGTACCTGGTATGATTAACACTCACACTTTGATGTGGACAGTGCCTGGTATGACTAGCACAAAACTCAGTTTTCCTTCAGCACAGTACCTGGTATGACTAGCTCTACACTCGATCTTTCAAATGCACAGTACCTGGTATGAGTAGCACTAAACTCAGTCTTTCATGTACCAGTATCTGATAAGACTAGCACTAAACTCAGTCTTTCATGAGTACATTACCTGCGATGACTAGAAAAACACTCAGTCATTCATGTGCACAGCACCTGGTATGACTAGCACTTCACTCGGTCTTTCATGTGCACAGTACCTGGTATGATGAGCAGTACACTCACTCTTTCATGTACACAGTACCTGCTATAACAAAACTATACTCAGTCTTTCATGTGCACAGTAGCTGATAAGACTAGCACTAGACTAAGTCTTTCATGTGCACATTACCTGGGATGACTAGAACAACACTCAGGCTTTCCTTTGCACAGTACCTGGTATGACTAGCACTAAGCTCAGCCTTTCTTGTGCACAGTACCTGGAATGACTAGGACTACACTCAGTCTTTCATGTGCACAGTACCTAGGATGATTGGAACAACACCCAGGCTTTCCATGTGCACATTACCTGGTATGACTAGCACTAAACTCAGTCTTTCATGGGCACAGTACATTGTATGACTAGCACTAAACTCTGTCTTTCATGCGTGCAGTACCTGGTATGACTAGCACTAAAGTTAGTTTTTCATGTGCAAGGTACCTGGCATGAGGATTACTACACTCAGTCTTTCATGTGCACAGTTCCTGGCATGACTAGCACTCACTCTTTTATGTGCACAGTACCTGGGATAATAGCACTCACTCTTTCACATGCACAGCACCTGGTACGACTAGCAATAACCTCAGTCTTTAATGTGCACAGTACCTGGTATGACTAGCAAAACACTCAATCTTCCATGTGCACAGTACCTGGTATGACTAACAGTACATTCAGTCTTTCATGTACACAGTATGTGCTATGATAACACTACACTCTGTCTTTCATGTGCACGATACCTGGTATGACTTGCAGTTCCCTCAGTCTTTCATGCGCACAGTACCTGGTATTACTAGGACTACACTCAGTATTGCATGTGCACAGTACATGGTATGACTAGCACTAAACTCAGTCTTTCATGTGCACAATACCTGGTATGACTAGCAGTACCCTCAGTCTTTCATGTGCACAGTACCTGGTATGACTAGCACTAAACTCTGTCTTTCATGCGTGCAGTACCTGGTATGACTAGCACTAAAGTTAGTTTTTCATGTGCACAGTACCTGGAATGACTAGGACTCCACTCAGTCTTTCATGTGCACAGTACCTGGGATGACTAGCACTCACTCTTTCATGTGCATAGTACTTGGTATGACTAGCGCAACACTAAGTCTTTCATGTGCACAGTACCAAGAAAGACTAGCACTCACTTTTTTATGTGCAAAATACCTGGTATTACTAGCAGTACACTCAGTCTTTCATGTGGAAAATACCTGGCATGACCAGCACTACATTCAGTCTTTCATGTGCACAATACCTGGTATGACTAGCACTACATTCAGTCTTTCATGTGCACAATACCTGGTATGACTAGCACTATACTAAGTCTTTCATGTGCACAATACCTGGCATGAATAGCACTAAAGTCAGTTTTTCATGTGCATAGTACCTGGCATCACTAGTGCTAAACTCAGTCATTCATATGCACAGTACCTGATAAGACTCACAGTAGACTCAGTCTTTCATGTGCACATTACCTGGGATGACTAGAACAACACTCAGGCTTTCCATGTGCACATTACATGATATGAATAGCACTAAACTCAGTCTTTCATGGGCACAGTATATGGTAAGTCTAGCACTAAAGCCAGTCTTTCATGTGCACAGTACTTAGTATCACTAGTGCTAAACTCAGTCATTCATGTGCACAGTACTTGGTATGACTAGCACTAAACTCAGTCTTTCATGTGCACAGTACCTGGGATGACTAGCACTACATTCAGTCTTTCATGAATACAGTACCTGGTATAACTAGCACTACACTCAGTCTTTAATGCGAACAGTACCTGATAAGACTAGCAGTAGACTCAGTCTTTCATGTGCACATTACCTGGGATGACTAGAACAACACTCAGGCTTTCCATGTGCACATTACATGGTATGAATAGCACTAAACTCAGTCTTTCATGGGCAAAGTATATGGTAAGTCTAGCACTAAAGCCAGTCTTTCATGTGCACAGTACTTAGTATCACTAGTGCTAAACTCAGTCATTCATGTGCACAGTACTTGGTATGACTAGCACTAAACTCAGTCTTTCATGTGCACAGTACCTGGGATGACTAGCACTACATTCAGTCTTTCATGAATACAGTACCTGGTATAACTAGCACTACACTCAGTCTTTAATGCAAACAGTACCTGATAAGACTAGCAGTAGACTCAGTCTTTCATGTGCACATTACCTGGGATGATTGGAACAACAGTCAGGCTTTCCATGTGCACATTACCTGGTATGACTAGCACTAAACTCAGTCTTTCATGGGCACAGTACATGGTATGACTAAAACTACACTGAGTCTTTCAAGTCCACAGAACCTGGTATGACTAGCACTACACTAAGTCTGTTATGTGCACAGTACCTGGTGTTAGTAGCAGTGCACTCAGTCTTTCATGTTCCCAGTAACTGGTATGACTAGCACTAAACTCTGTCTTTCATGTGCACAGTACATGGTATAACTAACTCTTAACTCAGTTTTTCATGTGCAAGGTACCTGGCATGACGATTACTACACTCAGTTTTTCATGTGCACAGTTCCTGGCATGACTAGCACTCACTCTTTTATGTGCACAGTACCTGGGATGACTAGCACTCACTCTTTCATATGCACAGCACCTGGTATGACTAGCAATAAACTCAGTCTTTCTTGTACACAGTACCTGCTATTACAACACTACACTCTGTCTTTCATGTGCACAGTACCTGGTATGACTAGCAGTACATTCAGTCTTTCATGTACACAGTACCTGCTATGATAACACTATACTCTGTCTTTCATGTGCACAAAACCTGGTATGACTTGCAGTACCCTCAGTCTTTCATGTGCACAGTACCTGGTATTACTAGGACTACACTCAGTCTTGCATGTGCACAGTACATCGTATGACTAGCACAAAACTCAGTCTTGCATGTGCACAATACCTGGTATGACTAGCAGTACCCTCAGTCTTTCATGTGTGCAGTACCTGGTATGTCTAGCACTAAAGTCAGTCTTTCATGTGCACAGTACCTGGTATCACTAGCTCTAAACTCAGTCTTTCATGTGCATAGTGCCTGGTATGACTAGCACTAAAGTCAGTCTTTCATTTGCACAGTACCTGGTATCACTAGCGCTAAACTCTGTCTTTCATGTGCACAGTACCTGGTATGGCTAGCACTAAAGTCAGTTTTTCATGTGCACAGTACATGGTATGGCTAGCAGTAAACTCAGTCTTTCATGTGTACAGTACCTGGGATGACTACCAGTGCAATCAGTCTTTCATGTGCTTAGTACCTGGTATGACTAGCACTATACTCAGTCTTTTATGTGCACAGTACCTGGTATGACTAGCAGTGCACTCAGTCTTTTTTGTGTGCATTACCTGGTATGACTAGCAGAACACTCAGTCTTTCCTCTGCACAGTACCTGGGATGACGACCACTCAGTCTTTCCTGTGGACAGTACCTGGTAAGACAAGCATTCAACTCACTCTTTCATGTGCACTGTACCTGGGATGACTAGCAGTACACTCAGTCTTTCATGTGCAGAGAACTTGGTAAGACTAGCATTACTCTCAGTCTTTCATGTGCACAGTACCTGGTATGACTAGCAATAAACTCAGTCTTTCATGTTCACAGTACCTGGTATGACTAGCTCTAAACTCAGTCTTTCATCTGCACAGTACCTGGTAAGACTAGCACTAAACTCTGTCTTTCTTGTGCATAGTATCTGGTAAGGCCAGCACTAAACTCTGTCTCTGTTGTGCACAGTACCTGGTATGACTAACACTGCACTCAGTCTTTCATGTGCACATTACCTGGTATGAGTAGCACTAAACTCAGTCATTCTTGTGCACGGTACCTGGTAATGCTAACACTACACTTGGTCTTTCATGTGCTCAGTACCTGGTATGACTAGCAATAAACTCAGTCTTTCTTGTACACAGTACCTGCTATTACAACACTACACTCTGTCTTTCATGTGCACAGTACCTGGTATGACTAGCAGTACATTCAGTCTTTCATGTACACAGTACCTGCTATGATAACACTATACTCTGTCTTTCATGTGCACAATACCCGGTATGACTTGCAGTACCCTCAGTCTTTCATGTGCACAGTACCTGGTATTACTAGGACTACACTCAGTCTTGCATGTGCACAGTACATCGTATGACTAGCACAAAACTCAGTCTTGCATGTGCACAATACCTGGTATGACTAGCAGTACCCTCAGTCTTTCATGTGTGCAGTACCTGGTATGACTAGCACTAAAGTCAGTCTTTCATTTGCACAGTACCTGGTATCACTAGCGCTAAACTCTGTCTTTCATGTGCACAGTACCTGGTATGACTAGCACTAAAGTCAGTTTTTCATGTGCACAGTACATGGTATGGCTAGCAGTAAACTCAGTCTTTCATGTGTACAGTACCTGGGATGACTAGCAGTGCAATCAGTCTTTCATGTGCTTAGTACCTGGTATGACTAGCACTATACTCAGTCTTTTATGTGCACAGTACCTGGTATGACTAGCAGTGCACTCAGTCTTTTTTGTGTGCATTACCTGGTATGACTAGCAGAACACTCAGTCTTTCCTCTGCACAGTACCTGGGATGACGACCACTCAGTCTTTCCTGTGGACAGTACCTGGTAAGACATGCATTAAACTCACTCTTTCATGTGCACTGTACCTGGGATGACTAGCACTACACTCAGTCTTTCATGTGCACAGTACCTGGTATGACTAGCAATAAACTCAGTCTTTCATGTTCACAGTACCTGGTATGACTAGCTCTAAACTCAGTCTTTCATCTGCACAGTACCTGGTAAGACTAGCACTAAACTCTGTCTTTCTTGTGCATAGTATCTGGTAAGGCTAGCACTAAACTCTGTCTTTGTTGTACACAGTACCTGGTATGACTAGCACTGCACTCAGTCTTTCATGTGCACAGTACCTGGTATGAGTAGCACTAAACTCAGTCATTCTTGTGCACGGTACCTGGTAATGCTAACACTACACTTGGTCTTTCATGTGCTCAGTACCTGGTATGACTAGCACTAAACTCTGTCTTAGGTTCATAGGTTCATAGGTAGGTACTAAGCTATCAGCCCTAAAGCCTATACAAGCCCAGCCAAAAAGCTACCCTGGCTTTTACCACCCAAGAAAATTATTTTCCTGTGCCACTGTCGAGCAGAGCCACAGAAGTGATCCACGGGGTGAATTTGCTATTTCCCATCCAATCATCAAGATTTTTCTTGAACAGTGCTAATGAGGAGCTTTGTTTGATATATATATGTAGTTTATTCTAGAGTATGGGAAGTCTCTGGGACAGGAATCTATCCCTCCGGTATGTTCTGCTTATTGTGGTGACAAGGTTTAGGTCCCAAGAGCGTGTAGCTCGGAGGGATTGGGATTTCTTTAAGCAGAGCATGTCCAAGAGCTCTGGGTTTGACATAGCTTTGTATGTTAGGCAGAGATCACCTCTGAGTTTTTAGATGCCTCACAACACCTACATTCCCTATCGCATCTTTGCCTTTGCGGATGATGTCACCCACCTAGAAGTATGCCTCTGGGAGTGCTGTGTTCAGTAATGTCGGTAGCGCGTTCTGTAAATGCGTAATGCTATAGTGTGTTAGAGTAGGTAGGTGTATGTTCAACTCCCGGCCCTTCCAAGTGTGTGTGTGTGTGTGTGTGTGTGTGTGTGTGTGTGTGTGTGTGTTTCCAGCTGCCTGGGGACACAGTAATGCTTTTAGATGCCTCACAACACATGCATTCCCTATCAGCGTCTTTGCCTTTGCGGATGATGTCACCCACCTAGAAGTATGCCTCTGGGAGTGCTGTGTGCAGTAATCTCGGTAGCACGTTCTGTAAATGCGTACTGCTGTAGTGTGTTAAAGTAGTTAGGTGTGTGTTCAACTCCCAACCCTTCCAGGTGTGTGTGTGTGTGTGTGTGTGTGTGTGTGTGTGTGTGTATATATGTATATATCTATATATATATATATATATATATATATATATATATATATATATATATATATATATATATATATATATATATATATATCTTTGTAATATGTATGTGGATATTAGCACTATTGAATGTGCTGCATTGTCTGTACATGTTCACCTTGGATGTATCTGAATGTGCTATGGCTCTGTGATAGTGCACATACTGTGTGCTGTAGTGATCCTGGGTTATAGCTGTGTAGTGACCAGTTATTTTGTTGCTGGGTATTACCAGGGACATTGAAAACAATGATAGTACAGCACATTTAAATGGTCATGTGCACATCTCAGCAGCAGTCAGCAGTGGTTATTACTTTGGAGGATGACTATGGCTCATATACCTATGTATTACATGGCAATACTATGCAAATCAGGTTAACATTACTGACACCCGTCTATCCACAGGTTGTGATACAGATCCCATGTATGTAGGTGTATACATTGCCAGGTGCAGGACTGGACTATGGTTGAATGCATGGAGGGGTGTCCATGGCCAGGAATGGCGATCTGTACAGCCTGGCAGGTACAGTCTGTGACTGTCCCATAACCTCCAGTATATGGCTGACACATGCTGAAACAATGTACATGCAGAGACACACATAAAACAAACAGCTAGGGATAACACATACACACACACACATTGCATCAACATTGGGCCATGCAAAACCTTTTGTCCCTCACACACACACAAATGCATACATGTTGATTGGCTGGTTCACTGACAGGCTCTGGAAAAGAAACTACATACCCTGTGCATATGATGACACCTGTGCCACCTCTTGTAATGTGTAACATTGATGCAGGTACAGACTAACATGGTGCTGATGCACAGGGTGGCTTCATAGCACTGTAATAATGTTACAATGTTGTTAACACAAAGTGTGATTTCCTTCTAGGTGTATGTAAGCAGGCATGATACATTCCAGCTATGATCATCAATGTAGTATAGTGTACAGCACTGTTAATTCTGAAGATGTATTATCCATCCATGTGCCATTTGACTGACGTGTGTAGTATTGGCAGCATGTGTTACAGAGTGTGCAGTACGTGTGTGATGTGTGTAGTACAGATTTACATGTATCTATATGTGAACATGGTGAAGGTGCACTGTCTGCATCTACATGTATAGTGGACACATTGGAATGGTGACATGCCCTGTATTTCACACTGTTAACACGTCATACTTTCTATTGGTGGCCAGTATGCATTATACACATATTGTTGTACTTGTCTGCACATGTGTGATTGCTATGGTTTTACACGGTGCTGTGGGTGATACTGTTACTATCTGTCATAGTTTTGCATTATGGTAGTAGACACGACCTCAACAGTCTGAATGACCAATTGTTATATGATATCTTCACAACTGACCCACACATGTAGGACACACAGTAGCATGTGGATCCTACATGTACTATACTATACCAGTTTGCACTGGTATTGACCGCCACACATTGCTGGGACCATTACTGTTCGACATGTAGCCATGTTAGTTACAAGAAAAGACAATAGGGATATTCCTGTCCACATCTGGGAATTTATACTGTGGCCTAGAATGCATTCTGCACATGACACAGTTAGTCTACACAAAGGTATCATACAGACAGATACGTGTTATCCAACTCATGCTGTACACCTATAAGGCTAAACAGAGTCAGTTATCCACATTTACTACACATACTTTACCAACAGTAACACATAGGTATTACACCCCAATATGTATAATGGGTAACAATATCCATCCATGTGCCATTTGACTGACGTGTGTAGTATTGGCAGCATGTGTTACAGAGTGTGCAGTACGTGTGTGATGTGTGTAGTACAGATTTACATGTATCTATATGTGAACATGGTGAAGGTGCACTGTCTGTATCTACATGTATAGTGGACACATTGGAATGGTGACATGCCCTGTATTTCACACTGTTAACACGTCATACTTTCTATTGGTGGCCAGTATGCATTATACTACACATATTGTTGTACTTGTCTACACATGTGTGATTGCTATGGTTTTACACGGTGCTGTGGGTGATACTGTTACTATCTGTCATAGTTTTGCATTATGGTAGTAGACACGACCTCAACAGTCTGAATGACCAATTGTTATATGATATCTTCACAACTGACCCACACATGTAGGACACACAGTAGCATGTGGATCCTACATGTACTATACTATACCAGTTTGCACTGGTATTGACCGCCACACATTGCTGGGACCATTACTGTTCGACATGTAGCCATGTTAGTTACAAGCAAAGACAATAGGGATATTCCTGTCCACATCTGGGAATTTATACTGTGGCCTAGAATGCATTCTGCACATGACACAGTTAGTCTACACAAAGGTATCATACAGACAGATACGTGTTATCCAACCCATGCTGTACACCTATAAGGCTAAACAGAGTCAGTTATCCACATTTACTACACATACTTTACCAACAGTAACACATAGGTATTACACCCCAATATGTATAATGGGTAACAATGTGTACATATAGATATGTGCTATGTCATTTGTCATTTGATATTTGTATTTACAATGGTATTGTGAAGTATATCACTGTATCACATATGCAATGAGAGTTCTGCATGCATATCCTCCAAGGTGGTTGTACAACTATGATGAATGTCCATTATTGACATACTTTGCTGTGTTTGAACTGTTCTGCAGTATTACACATACATGAACAGTCACTCACACTATGTATATAAACTGTCGTGTGTTTGTGTGTGTGTGTGTGTGTGTGTGTGTGTGTGTGTGTGTGTGTGTGTGTGTGTGTGTGTGTGTGTGTGACACAGATGACCTAGGCCACAGACAATTCTGATACATGTAGTTGACACGTGCGGTAATGTTCCACCAGATGTGTCCAGGCACCAGAACTGTGACTTGAGCGACACAAACACATGCTAGAGTAAGGTTTCTGTATGTGCGTGTGCCTCATTATGGCATTCCTGTTCATGTGTGTGTGCATTTCTGATGTGTGTCATCAGCCACAGTTGAACTGCACATCCGCATCCCCACTAGGTGACCATGAGGGTTGTCCCCATTGCCAAATGTTTTGTACAGCTGCGTCAGATGCCACATATCGGAACCATTGCAGCTTCCAGGGCATCTAGCACACACATTCATTATTACGGGCTGGCCATCACACACAAACCACCACTTCATGGAGGGGAAGCCCTTGTGGATGATGTAGGCCCTACCACTATCACTGGCTGGTGCTTTGATGCATATGTGCATGCAGTGTATTGCACACAGTACTTAGGGTATTCCACTATTGGGTGGAAACAACACATATTGCTGCCCAATACCTTACGGGAATTGGGGATATATACATCATCACTGACATGTGCTGACATGGCATTCATGAAATGGTGCAGTACCCTGGATGCTGATGTTTGCAAAATCCACATCATATCACCAGTTTATCTCTGGAAGGTACCTGTTGCTGGTATCCTTAGGGCAACACATACCTTGGTTTCCACTGGGATAGGTTTCCCTCTGTTGGTTCTGTGTGTGAGACATGGCCTGCACAGATCCACAATCTTCTGCAGGAGGTCTCTGTCCACTCTATAGCGCTCTACTATCTCCAGCTCATGTAGCCCCTGGTAGGTTACCCTGTGCCTGCACACTCCTCTCCATCTACTCACTGTGTGATGCTAAGCAGCATTCACATTGGCACAACCCTCCACATGTTGCATATGTTGACGTATAATAGCAATGGCAGCCCCTAACATTATGTTGTCTCAGTTAAGCTTTTACAGTTTGCACTTCTCTTAGTATACTACAGTGTTGCAGTGTGTCTGAGAAAAACATGGTGGACTACTGTTTGTAGAGTTGTAAGTGCTGTGCTGTGCTGGCCTACTGTACTGGCTGTGTAATATACTCAGTCTGATTGTTTTCACCTGCTAGCTGTGGTAGTTCTCCTTGGTTAACTTACTGCTATTTGTTTACCTTCCTTTTCACTGTTTGTGTCCACAGTGAGTGGCGCCGCGCATAGGAGCACAGTGAAGTGCATATCCGCTTCCACGTGCGCACACAGGCTTATACATGCATACAAACACTTACACTGGCTTACACAACATTACACGGGCTTCAACAATCTTACAGTAGCTTACTCGTTCTTCAAGTCGCCCACCGGGCTGACACACATGCACACATGCTTACTCGGGCTTACAGGCTTGCACGGGCGCAAACACACTTCACCAGGTTTGCAAGGAACTTCAGTGATATCCAGGGCGTACACCGTCAGTTTACTGACTTTACCTAGGATAAATCATAACACGCCTCTTCCACTGATGAGTCACTGACAGCAGACATGTGACACACTGCTCCAATAAGATTACAGTGTTTTATACATACACATTCATGATGTCACCTATCTTCTACGCTGATAGTCCCCTTAACCTACTCTTACACTGTAGAGGCTTGGCCCATATGGCATGACAAATTGTGCTTCACTATCCTCAGCCTCAATTGCATAGGATTGCCTACTAATGCTTGGTTACATCTCTGAGTGCGCTTCCACACATAGCAACCACTACTCAGTAGCCATGTTGTCTTCAGCTTGCCATTCACCTGCATGACGCAATAACTTTTAACTGACATTACAATTTGTATGTATATTTTACATATTTGTCTTGTTTTGTATGCACAGCGCCATTCAAGGCTTGCGCTACGCTTAAACATCGGAGATTGGGGGAGGACAACTAGAGTTTTATTAATTTCCAATGGGAATACATGCCACTGGCCTTATATTTGGCCATTGACATGCTTCTTCAACTAAACCATCCTTTATTTGCAGATGACATTGCTCCTTAGCTACTTGCAGAACGTTACTCGGTTAACATCCGTGTACATTTCTGCACATACCTCTACTCTTGCACGGACAGCTTACTGTTTCATGTATCACATATTTTACATCATTTGCATAGCTTTCACCTACAAATGGGGTAATTTGCATATCCTAACATTGTCCGTTAACGTTGCTTGAGGGGCTGTGTTACACGCCCTACAGGATATTGCTGAATAGCTCGGGGCATCTTGCCTTGCTCTACTCTTACTCTACTCAGACACACCAAAGCTTCATGAATCCTGGCCTAAGCTTTGATGTGTGCTAATATGTCCATTTGTGGAGTAAGCATGGCTGTAGGTATGTTTTGACCTGCTACATCTGTCATTTCTACAGAGCACCTCCCACTTTCATCATTTGTAGAGGTGACAGCCCTATAGGAACTATATGTACAGCTGTGACATTTGACAAGTCCACACATACCTGCGGTCAATACTAAACTGACTACTTCAGCACTTTTCATACCTTCAGATTTGTCTTGTAGTGGTATAGTCGATGATACTGTTTCCTATAACATGTATCTGTTTCTGATACAAGATATGTCATTTTATTACACCACTACACACAATATATGGAGAAATCACAGGCCAGATGCCATTACATTCCTTTTGTAGGACACACCCACCCAGAGTGTTGTGTTCCTCACAAAAGCCAACAGGTGCTGATCAAAACATATTCTGCTATCATCTACCTTATGTGTTCGCCGGTATTTGCGCTTTCCGTCAGTGGCAGAACTCACATGCGTGTGTGGGAGATTGAACACTGTATCGGGGACACTGCATAGCACCCTGAGGGACACATTTATGTTGTTTCTATTAACCTTCCACATTGACTATCACAGGGCATTAGTATTCATCCAGATTTGTCGAGGTACATGCTTTTGACTTATACATGTTTTGTCATTTGTCATCACATCTTTCTTCACACCTGTCCACCTAATCGCACTACATTTATTTAGGTCAGGGTTACCTTCATTCCTCTCAACTGTACACATTTTGGGTAAATGTCCCGAACTTAGACGTCTGATTTTGTTCCTTTTTTAATAATATTGTGCCTTTCTGGTAATTTAGTGGGAAGTCATTTGGGACTGTGGGGTTAGACAATAATGACAAACATTTGTTGTTTACAATTAATAACCCTCAAAACATTCATACTATTGACTAATCCATTATTCTATCAACGTTCTGACTTTGTAAGAGGAATATTTGAGATATTCCCTATTTGTACTTATTTTAAAATGCCTTTGTCCATATGTCTTATTCTGATTGAGAGGTATGGTTACCATCTTATTCGTACGCATGTACGTCCATGATAATCGCTTACACGACACTAATATAACTCCCTACGTCTTCCCCCAATAGTTTACACGATATCCAGTAGATGGGTTCTTCATTTTAGGAAGTTAGAGGCGTCTGTTATACCCACATAAGTATATTAATCACTCCCATGGGGCGGACCTCATAAATCTGTGCCAACCAACACCTAGGCACCTAGGCCCATTATTGCATACCCATGATTCCCAGACCTGACACCCCTCCACAGTAGTCATAACACATATTTAATGTGAGCGATAATAAAGTATGACGACACTTCTAAGCACTATCCACTCTCCGCATGTCGGTACATATGTCTTACATTCTGTCAACCCATGTGTTATTACACTTGCACAAGCTACTGTTGCATGTACAGCTATATTGTAGTTGCAGATGACACTTCTTTGCAGCAATCATTACAGGACAGTGCTTATAGATTCACTATTTTGGAGTCCTGCAAAGGACACCTATATCCATGTTTAAAGAGTAGGACTTACAGATCTGGCACACTGATACTTTCCGGCAGTAGTTTTGAGAGCAGCAGTGTATTTACCTTAATTGCATGTCTGTTATGTGTATCCATACTAGCTATGGTGTAACCTATTTATGTACATGTGTTATATATACGAGGACATTTGTTTATATGTTTGTTAGGTATATATCAATATATATATATATATATATATATATATATATATATATATATATATATATATATATATATATATGTATATATATATACATATATATCTATATGTATGTATATATATATATATTTATATATCTATCTATATATATATATATATATATATATATGTCTGTACATTCTTTATTTCATATATTTATTTAGTTTAAGTCTGTGGATATATATATCTATACACAAATGTATATATCCATATATAGACATTATGTGTAGAAACCAGCATTCATTTGCTATGCTGTGAGCGGATTACACATGCACAGGCGCACTTGCATTTCCTTATTGTGGGTTACACGCAGGTGCACATGCATATCCTTATTGTGGGTTACATATGTTTACTAAGTCTTTGTGCTTACGTGGGCTTTATTACTTGTGACAGTACCAGTAAAATATCTGTAATCCGGTTAACGGACATATGCGAAACACACGTTCACCTTTACATATTTAAATGTCTGTACAGCACAGATGCATTCATTACACTTTAACATTATATGTGCTGTAGTCGTAGTTGAACCGGGACTGCATTCACGTTGGCCGGATACTGTAACCACTATACGTTTGGTGTTCTGACTCATTTATATGCATACCCATAGTACATAGCTACATTAACATATGCCTCACCACTTCACTTACGACACAGGCATCCATTCTCCTGCTGGGAAAAATGCGGTACTACATATTACACATTCCCTATTCCCTACTGCTCTGGACCCAAGCTGCATATTTCATCACTGCAGGGATATTCAGAACCCCAAGGCTTATAGTCCTGACACATACAATTATTTAATTGTCAGGGTGTTCATGTGGTGATCTGAGTTTAGGCTTGTCCGCCTGGTGAACGGAACTGACCTGACCATGTTCAAATGTCAGACAAAGCACATGGACAGAGTTTGTCCATTTTAAACATTTTATCTGTGTTTACAGACACAGGTGTTTGGGCACCTGTCAGCAGCTTATAATGTTGGCAATACATAATATGGGTGGGGGTGGTTACAATACATTATCCACGGTGAGTGGTGTTCACATTCACATTTGACTATTTTCTGTATTCATTCATACGAGGATTATTATTTTGGACATGAATTAGCTATGAATTAACTACAGGTATGTAGTAGTACAGTAAACATATGTGAAGGTTTGTTACAGTAAGAATGTACAGACCTCTGTAATACTCGGGGACTACCCCACATCCTTCACAACATTTCATGCTAATGTACATACTATTATTCTGTGAACTTTCGAAGTTTGTGAGAGCAGTACTTACATCTATCCCTATTTGTCCACCCGTCATTTTAGGCTTTGTCCAGATTTTGTTGCTGTAATAGGTTGAGTGGTGGTGTCGGTATGTGATTGGGTTGAATATATACTGTCGATAATTCAGTGGGGAGTAGGGTTACCACCTCTTCCTCTTTGCGAGGGGAAGTCCCACTTTGGACAGTTGTGTCCTACAACGACACCTAAGACATGGCAAGTGTCCTGTGATTTTAAGACACAGGTATATTTCTTATTTTCTTTAATAGTTGCTTGATACAGGTATTTTGTATCTGAAACACATAACTATTATTTGGGTTAGCATAAGCTATTCACATGCTATGACATAAGCTTTTATCTTGGCAAACAAGTGTAATTCTGTCCTTTGCACTGGCCGGGGGTATGTTTTATCCTGCAAATTCTCACATTTCTACAAGGGATGTC
Organism: Protopterus annectens; assembly: GCF_019279795.1. NCBI lineage: Eukaryota > Metazoa > Chordata > Ceratodontiformes > Protopteridae > Protopterus > Protopterus annectens. Next base: position 1,908,019,615 of record NC_056725.1, read on the forward strand.
CCACCTTGGGCATCTGAACAGGTGGCAACCCTAGTGGGGAGACCTGCATGGTGGACAGCTGTTCCATCCTGCGTAGTATGTTTTGCATGTCTGTGTAGACACTGAAAAGTACCGTGACTACACATACATGTTTTGTCCAGATATGTACAGTACTGGACACCGTGGCATGTAAACAACTCTGGAGTTTCAACAGGTTACTTATCCCACGCGGGATGTACACACATTTTGCCGAAACATGAACGCACGGGCATTTGGATTTACGTAACTGTGATGGGATGTTTACAAACGTGGGATACATATTTGCAATCCTGACACTGCCTAGGACGATACTTCCTACTACATATGGGGAATACTCGCTATGTGTAGGTGTACGGCTGCGCAAGGCTGGTAGCTGGATTTGGTGGACATTCGGACATGGGTGCGGGTTATTTGCTATACAGGGGTTGTTGCGGTTTTGCATTTGCATGCATGGGTTCTGCTTTTGGATATCCCGGTTCCGCATATAGCATCCTATGTGTATGTGCCGGTTACGTTCCTGTTCATGTGTATAGCACATTTTAATATACATATCTTTGTGTGTGTTTGGTATACAATTTGGACTGTCAGGTTTCTTTACGGTTGTTATATAGCCACAACTGCCCAGCTGTGTACTATCACTACCACTGTGGGACTGCTGGTGACCATGCCCATGGGGCTAGACATGTGTATTGGCGGCGCGCTGACATGATGCGCTTCACTTCCACTGGGTATAACTACTGACAGTGCAGTACATTACGGACACACAATTTTAAATATCATTTGTTCCATGGACGGAAACTCATATCGTGTTGCGTGCATTTCTGTTTGGTTCTCCATTTTGTGTGGCCGGGAACTGTCTTGCATGCTTTGCATACGTTTCATTATCCCCGGACACTGATAGGTGCGATTACTATTGCAGGCAGGCTATAATATTCAGCAGTTTAGGTTGCTCATCGCCAGCCGACATTGACACGCCCGGCGCAGCTTAGTAACGCCCCATGCACTCGCGCACATGTCCTATGCACGTGGATGTGGTGGCAGCGCACCTTCATTAATATGCATATGGTGCTACTACACCATTTATACGCCGCACGGCCGGCGCAGGCCTTACACCGGCCTTGCGCCGAGCTTCATGAATCCGGGGGTCTGTCTTTCATGTGCACAGTACCTGGTATGACTAGCAATACATTCAGTCTTTCATGTACACAGTACCTGTTATGATAACACTACACTCTGTCTTTCATGTGCACAATACCTGGTATGACTTGCAGTACCCTCAGTCTTTCATGTGCACAGTACCTGGTATTACTAGGACTACACTCAGTCTTGCATGTGCACAGTACATGGTATGACTAGCACTAAACTCAGTCTTGCATGTGCACAATACCTGGTATGACTAGCAGTACCCTCAGTCTTTCATGTGCGCAGTACCTGGTATGACTAGCACTAAAGTCAGTCTTTCATGTGCACAGCACCTGGTATCACTAGCTCTAAACTCAGTCTTTCATGTGCATAATACCTGGTATGACTAGCACTAAAGTCAGTCTTTCATGTGCACAGTACCTGGTATCACTAGCGCTAAACTCTGTCTTTCATGTGCACGGTGCCTGGTATGACTAGCACTAAAGTCAGTTTTTCATGTGCACAGTACATGGTATGGCTAGCACTAAACTCAGTCTTTCATGTGCACAGTACCTGGGATGACTAGCAGTGCAATCAGTCTTTCATGTGCTTAGTACTTGGTATGACTAGCACTACACTCAGTCTTTTATGTGCACAGTACCTGGTATGACTAGCAGTGCACTCAGTCTTTTTTGTGTGCATTACCTGGTATGACTAGCAGAACACTCAGTCTTTCCTCTGCACAGTACCTGGGATTACGAGCACTCTGTCTTTCCTGTGGACAGTACCTGGTAAGACAAGCATTAAACTCACTCTTTCATGTGCACTGTACCTGGGATGACTAGCTCTGCACTCTGACTTTCATGTGCACAGTACCAGTGATAACCAGCACTACACTCAGTCTTTCATGTGCAGAGAACTTGGTAAGACTAGCACTACTCTCAGTCTTTCATGTGCACAGTACCTGGTATGACTAGTATTAAACTCAGTATTTCATGTACACAGTACCTGGGATGACTAGCACTACAATCAGTCTTTCATGTGCACAGTACCTGGTATGACTAGCACTAAACTCACTCTTTCATGTGCACAGTACCTGGTATGACTAGCTCTAAACTCAGTCTTTCATCTGCACAGTACCTGGTAAGACTAGCACTAAACTCTGTCTTTCTTGTGCATAGTACCTGGTAAGACTAGCACTAAACTCTGTCTTTGTTATGCACAGTACCTGGTATGACTAGCATTGCACTCAGTCTTTCATGTGCACAGTACCTGGGATGAGTAGCACTAAACTCAGTCATTCATGTGCACGGTACCTGGTAATGCTAACACTACACTCGGTCTTTCATGTGCTCAGTACCTGGTATGACTAGCACTAAACTCTGTCTTAGGTTCATAGGTTCATAGGTAGGTACTAAGCTATCAGCCCTAAGGCCTATACAAGTCCAGCCAAAAAGCTACCCTGGCTTTTGCCAACCAAGAAAATTATTTTCCTGTGCCACTGTCGAGCAGAGCCACAGAAGTGATCCACGGGGTGAATTTGCTATTTCCCATCCAATCATCAAGATTTTTCTTGAACAGTGCTAATGAGGAGCTTTGTTTGATATAGATATGTAGTTTATTCCAGAGTATGGGAAGTCTCTGGGACAGGAATCTATCCCTCCGGTATGTTCTGTTTATTGTGGTGACAAGGTTTAGGTCCCAAGAGCGTGTAGCTCGGAGGGATTGGGATTTCTTTAAGCGGAGCATGTCCAACAGCTCTGGGTTTGACATAGCTTTGTATGCTAGGCAGAGATCACCTCTGAGTAGGCGATATGCGATGGAGTAAAGGTGGAGTTTTTTTGAGACGTTCTGTGTAGGGCATCTGTTTGAGGCTGGTAATCCTCTTTGTGAGGTATTTCTGTGGCCTTTCCAGTTGTTGTAGATGTCTTGTGAAGTGCATACCAAAAGGGATGTTGTACTCTATAATGGGTCTAATGAGTGATGAGTAGAGGGGAGCAATGACCTCTTTTTTTCTCGATGAGAAACCTTTTGTGATGAGGTGTGCCACGTAGAAGGATTTCCTGACTACTGTGGCAATGTGATTATTAAAGGAGGGACTACTATCCACCTGTGTCCCAAGGTCTCTTATCACACTTTCAGTGTTAAGTATACTACCACCTATGTTGTAGTTCATGGGTACAGAGTTTTTACCAAAGGGGATGACAATGCACTTTTTGGCATTGAGCTTGAGACCATGGCTTTGACACCAGGCATCTGTCTCAGTGAGGCCCTTTTGCAGGATGTCCACATCGTTAGGACTTTTGATTATGGCTCCTAATTTGCAGTCATCTGTGAACTTCATTAGCCAAAGACCTTCTTGGTTAGCCTGTACTTCAGAGAAGTAGATACAAAACAGGAGAGGACCCAGGACTGAACCCTGTGGTACTCCACTTGTCACTGGTCTGAAGTCGGATTTGGAGTCTGCTACTTTCACAGTGTGGGTTCTGTCAATGAGCCAGTTGGCAACTCATCTTGTGACATAGGGATTCATACCTAGTTTAGTGAGTTTATCTATAATTCCAGAGTGTGGGATGGTGTCGAAAACCTTGGCAAGATCTAGATATGCTGTGTGAACCACCTTACCCTTGTCTACGGCTTTGGTGACTGCTTCAAGGAAGTCGATCAGGTTTTAATAGACATGATCTGCCTTTTACAAACCTGAACTGGGTAGGGTCCAGAGTTTGGAGATTACCAATGTCTTTGTTTATAAGTTCCATGATGATACATTCCATGGCCTTGCAGACCAGGCTCATCAGGCTAATGGGGCGGAAGTTCCCTGGGTCCGTGGTGGCTTCCCCCTTGTGGAGTGGGATAACCGTCACTGTGCGCCATTCAGCAGGCACAAAGTCTGAGGTAGGGCTATGATTGAACATGGTAATTAGGTGGGGTGCCAGTTCATTCTGTAGTTCATGTAGAACGCAGCCTGGGATGTTGTCTGGTCCCATGGATGTTGTGTTCTTGGCTTTGGAGAGTGTGTTTTTTACCTGTGCAGCTGTGATTACAGGAACTTTGCATTCTGCTGGTATAGAGATGGGCTCTTTAGGGGGTGAGAGGGGGGTAAAGTTACCACTGACCCTATCTGCCAGGATGTTGGCAATATCAGTTGGGTCTGTATATTTACTGCCATTGTGCTGTAACTCAGAGCAGATCTGAGTGTTGCCATTGAGATTATTGACATAGCTATAAAACGATTTGTGGTTGTCTTTAGAATTAGTGGTGATTTTGTTTTTGTAAATAGATTTGGAGGATTTTATGAGGGATCTCAGCTTCTTACTGAGGCTGACCAGGAAGCATCTCCACTCATGTGATTTTACTCTCTTTTGCAACAGTTTCTTCCTTCTGTTGTACAGTTTATTTATGGCAGAGGACCATCAGATTGGCTTCCTTTTTTGGAGGATAGCTTCTTGGTTCTGTTTGGGATAGCACGATCCATGTACTCGTGTAAGTGCTTATAAAGTGCAATTGTGTAGGATTCACAGTAGTCATAACTGTATTGTCCATCTGCATGGGTGTCATGAAGTTCACCACTTCTGTCTTAAGAAGCATGAAGTTGGCTTTGGAGAAATGTTTTACCGTGGTTTCCTTAATGGGGGTGGGGGCAGGATGTGGATATCTAGGGTAATTAGCTTATGGTCGGATCGGACCAATGAGGTATCGACTTCAGGTGTGGAACACCGGTCACTCATGGTGGTAATGACTAGATCTAGGATATTGTTACCCATGGTGGGGGTGTGGATAAGTTGATCCAGGGCACTGATATTTATGTATTCCAGAAAGCGTTTAGTGAAGGATTTGGTACATGAGTAGTTTTCCCAGTTAATGGTGGGGTCGTTGAAATCGCCCATTATTAGGGTGTTTGGTTGAACCCTAATATTTTCCAGTACATCAGGAAAAGTGGAGTGGGAATCTTGGGTCATGGTTGGGGATCTGTAGCAAGCTACAAGTTGGATTGCAGTTTTGCCCAGAGTTAGTTGCAATTGGATAACCTCGGCTGCATTATGCTGAGCAACTAGCCTGGAGGTGTGGATATCCTTAATGAATATGGACACCCCTCCACCTATGGTGTTCTGGTGCAGGTTACATTGAAAAAAGTGTGGTATGAGTTATAGCCTGGTTGTGCAGGGGTGCTCTCTGGAGCCTTGAACCAGGTCTTAGTCACTGCACAGATATTAATGTTCTCCATTTTAAAGAGTGCCTCAAGCGAGTGCATTTTGAGATTTAGACTTCTAGCATTGAGTACCATCACCCTCAGAGTATTTCATGTGCATAGTACCTGGGAAGCCCAGCACTCAGTCTTTCATGTGCACAGTACCTGGAATGACTAGCACTACACTCACTCTTTCATGTGCACAGTATCAGGGATAACCAGCACTACACTCTGTCTTTCATGTGCACAGTACCTGGAATGACTAGAGCTACACTCAGTCTTTCATGTGCACTGTACCTGGTAAGACTAGCACTAGACTCCGTCTTTCATGTACACAGTACCTGGTATGACTAGCAGTATACTCAGTCTTTCATCTGCACTGTACCTGGGATGACTAGCTCTAAGCTCAATCTTTCATGTGCACAGTACCTGGTATCACTAGCGCTAAACTCAGTCTTTCATGTGCACAATACCTGGTATGACTAGCACTACATTCAGTCTTTCATGTGCACAGTACCCGGTATCCTCCACTTCAGTTTCCCCATACTTCAGCACACAGACTCCATGCCCAGCTCCTTATGTATGGGAAAAATGCTACTCTTGGCAAGCTGGCTTCATTGTAGGTATTGCCAGAATCACCATAGCCCAACACATAGCTGGAGATTTTGCTTCACTGAAACAGCCCATTAAAGTCATTAAACATCTCTAGCTATTTGTCCTAATGCACACAACTATTATGAAAAAATGAGTCTGATTCCCCTTTTGAAACCAAACATAAGACCCCACTTGTCTCCATTGCCATACTCTGAATGGGGACTGGTAGATCCATACGTTCTGAACCTTGGCATACAGTATCTGCATGGCATGATATGTTACTTTGTACCCAAGTACTTCTGGAATCTGTGCCGTAGTTTCTTGTTCACTTACTGAGAGTAGTCAGTTTCAGTGTTATCCAATAGAAATTCAGTGAATATTTCTTTGCCACATCACTCTATTTCCAGTTATGTAAGCCTAGAAATTCTGGGGTGAGATCCAATTAGACTTATACTATTGTACTCCAATGTTTTCATAATAGACAATGGGGCAATATAACTGACAGCATTAATGTTTAATATGCACCGGAATAGTAATATTGACAAGGCTGATTTTATCCTGTAGATTAATGTGGTGTATATTAGCTTCACTTACATTCTGGTTATATGTACACATACACAAGTGGGAATTTCAAAAATTCTTTGACTATTGTACTCTAAAGATTGTGGAGTAATTAAAGGGGCAAGGTATGAATCAGTGTTCATACGTGATATACACATGAACTGTAATATTATCAAGACAGATTTTTATCTAATGCACACACACACACACACACACACACACACACACACACACACACACACACACACACACACACACACACACACACACACACACACACACACACACACACACACACACACACACACACACACACACACACAATTATTGAAAAGACATCCCGTGTCTGAACATGATAGGCAGTCTTTTTTTCTGCATGCATCTACTTGCACATGGTACTAGTTTGAGGCCTACTACCATCAGCATTTGCAGACAGCAAAAAGCTTTTTATACTGAGTACAGTGCCCTTTTGAAATCTTGAGATTCACATTGTCAAGTCCAGAATGACCAAAAAAAGCAGAAAATATAGAAGAGAAATATCGCTCTTCTTTAATTTTTTTATTTTTTATTTGCAAAGGGAAAGCCCCCCCCCAAAAAAAACTTGTATATACCATATCCAAGCTTGCCATACCTAAACAAAATGAATATCCTGAGAAATAATCTCAGAATGTGTATATGTAAGTCCAGATTTTTGGACATTTGGTCTTCACATTTTGTGATTCAGCAATGCAAGCCCTGAGATTTTAAACAGTTACCACTGAAAACACATAGCTATGGACAACACACATATAGGTTCATAGGTAGGTACTAAGCTATTGGCCCGAGGGCCTACGTAAGCCTAGCCAACAAGGTTCCCTGGCTTACGCCATCCAAGAAAGTTATTTTCCTGTGCCACTGTCAAGCAGAGACACAGAAGTGATCCCCGGGGTGTATTTCCTATTTTCCATCCAGTCATCAAGATTTTTCTTGAAGAGTGCTAATGAAAAACTTTGCTTGACATAGATGGGTAGCCTGTTCCAGAGTATGGGAAGTCTCTGGGACAGGAATCTATTCCTCCATCATGTCCTGTTTATTGTGGTGACAAGGTTTAGGTCCCTAGAGCGTGTAGCTCGGAGGGATTGGGATTTCTTTAGGTGTAGCATGTCCAACAGCTGTGGGTTTGACATAGCTTTATATGTTAGGCAGAGATCACCTCAGAGTAGGCGATATTCTACGGAGTAAAGCTGGAGTTTTTTGAGATGGTTAGTTTAGGGCATCTGTTTGAAGCCAGTAATCCTCTTTGTGAGGTACTTCTGTGGCCTTTCCAGCTGCTGCAGATGTCTTGTGAGGTACATTCCAAAACGGGCGTTGTACTCTATAATGGGTCTAATGAGTGTCGAGTAGAGGGGAACAATGACCTCTCTTTTCCTGGATGAGAAACCTTTTATGATGAGGTGTGCCATGTAGAAGGACTTCCAGACTACTGTGGCGATGTGACTATCAAAGGACAGACTACTGTCCACCTGGGTCCCAAGGTTTTTTATCACACATTTGGTGTTAAGTAGACTGCTGTCTATGTAGTAGTTCATAGGTACAGAGTTTTTACCAAAAGGGATGACAATGCATTTTTTGGCACTGAGCTTGAGGCCATGGCTCTGACACCAGGCATCTGTCTCAGCGAGGCCCTTCTGTAGGATTTCCACATCATTTGGGGACTCGACTATGGCTCCAAGTTTGCAGTCACCTGTGAACTTCATTAGCCAGAGGCCTTCTGTGTTAGTCTGTACTTCAGAGAAGTAGATACCAAACAGGAGAGGTCCCAGGACTGAACCCTGTGGTACTCCACTTGTCACTGGTTTGAGGTCAGATTTGGAGAGTGCAACATTTACAGTGTGGGTTCTGTCAGTGAACCAGTTGGCAACCCATCTTGTGACATAGGGATATATACCTAGTTTAGTGAGTTTAGCTATAATTCCAGATTGGGGGATGGTGTCGAAAGCCTTGGCGAGGTCAAGATAGGCTGTGTGAACCACCTTACCCACAGCATTAGTACTCTCAAGGGTGGCTAAAGCAAGCATTACAATGGACATTTTGTCATCTGCATTAAGCAATGCTCAATGGAAGCCTCACAAATGTAGGCAGTATCACAATATACAGTCTGTATTTTCAATGCAAGTGTTCTTCAACTACAACAGATGGCAAGAACACTGTAGTCATGTACATATACAATTCAGACATAAAAACTGATACATTCAAGTGGATATAGTATCACAGATAATTAGACATTCCTTGGTATCATGGCATTACACTACCTCCTTATGCATAAGTAATAATTCCATATATGTGACAGCCTCACAATAATACTGACTTGTATGTCATATTGGGCATCATATTTATCTCTCCAATGCCATACATCACTAGTTGACTAAAGTAACATGCAAAAGTTTCAGAATCTTTTTCACTGCAAAATGTGTAGCTTGTCAAGAATTGATTGCACGCAGTGCTAATATTCTAAAACACTCACTGATTCAGTGGCATATGCCAAAGTCTTCAAGTCTTGTAGAGCAAGCTGGCAACACTGATGAAGAAGGGTGAAACACTGATAATGATCTAGTCCTGTGTTAATTTATGTAACCCAAATACTTGTTAATGTTAGTGGGGGAAAGAAATTTTAGGCTTGCTCATCTCTATTTGAGGGAAGGCATAACGACAATGTGCTGGAGTGAGGTAGGAGGTCTTTGTGGCTCTAGACCTTAATCAAGACTGAAACCATGAAAGCAGCTGGACTAGGTGATTATGTAGGCCATGAAATACCATTCTCACTTTAAGATGGCAGCCGAAGGCACACTTAAAGGGAGGCCCATGCCAAGTTGCTCAGAGTTACTTTGCAAATTATGTCAACACATACGAGTGTTAGGTATCCTAGCACTGTTTCAATCCATCTTATGTGAGTGCCATTGTGAACTACCTAGCTTACTGTTCTCGTGACCCAGGTGGTGTTACCAGCACAGTTAAACACCTGAGTGACACTGAATAAAAACTGTAAGAAAGGGCTGGAGAATTGCTCTTTAAATGAATATGCAGAGTAGCAGAAAGTAAGAAAGATAGTGGAGATAAAGCTGGAGATGAAGAAAGATTCCTAGTGGGCATTTATAGATTTGGAGAAAGCATATGACAAGATCCCAAAAAAGCTGATTTTGGCAGTCCTGTATGATTTGAAGTCCCAGAAAGACTGGTAGAATTAGTGTAGAAATGTACAAGGCCAGAATGACACAAGTCTGAACAGTGTTTGGACTCACAAAGACATTCCTAGTGGGAGTATATATCAATTAGAGTTGAGCTCTGAGACCACTGCTGTTTATACTGCTTATGGATTACATTAGCGAACAGGTCAGAGGGGCAGTGCAACAAAGCTGCTGTATGTCGATGATATTCCACTACAAACAGAGGCTTACAGGAACTCCAGCAAATTATAGGGGATTGGAATGCAAACTTGAAGGCTCGTGGGGTGAAATTGAGTACAGCCAAAGCAATTGTCATGGCAGCAAATGGGGAATTCAGAAGGAACTAAAAATTGTGATAGAAGGGAAAATAGAAGAACAAGTTAACAGAATCACATATCTGGTAAGGGTAGATGAGAAGAAGGAAAGTCTAAATAGAGAGGTGAAAGCTACAACCAGAGGCCAACTGGCACATAGCGTCAGGGGTAGTGTGTGACAAAAGAATGCCAAAGAAGCAGAAAAGCAATATGCACAAAACAGTGATGTGTTCAGCACTTCTGTATGGTACAGAATCCTGGGCAGTTAATGCACATTGGGTGAAGAAGATAGGAGTGATGGTATGATGCACACTTCTTCTCCTCCTTTCAGCTTTTCCAACAATAGCCAGCAGAATGATTGGCAGTGGTGTTTTACAGTGTCAGGTTGCCAGCCCAGCATCCAACCTTCCAAAAAAGGCACACACATGCACACACTCACACGTAGGTCCAATTTAGGTTGTCCAATCCACCTATAGCATGTCTTTGGGATGAAACTCTGTGACTGCAGGGAGGACATGCAAACTCTACACAGAAGGCACCCCAGCCAAGAATTGAACCTGAGAACCTCTTGCTGTGAGGTGGCATTGCTAACCGCTGCACCACCGTGCTGACCCGGTATGATGCACACTGTGGGAAAAAAAAATGAAGAGATCAGAGCAGAAGGCAAAGTGGACCCAGTTGCAGAGAAGATCAAGAAGAACAGATTATGTGGTTCATTCACATATACTGGAAAACAGAAGATGATTTAGTGAAGAAGATTTGAGAGAGACATGAAGAAAGGAAGAGAAATTAAGAAATTCAGCCAAGAGAAAAATGGTTTGCGTGAGTGAAGATCTATGCCAATCAGGCATGGTGGATAAAGAAGGTAGGAAGGTGACAGTGAATTAAGTGAGATGATGACAGTTGATGGGGTAATCTGACCCCATGTAGAAAAAAAAGAGAACAAAGAGGTTGTTGATGATGATAATAATGTTGATGATGTTCATGATTTGGCACAGACCAGCATGCACTAAGAGGGAAAGGGGATATTTACACACACAAACATAGGGCAAGCAAATGACTATGGATAGAACGGAGTATGGGCAGCATGTCAGCTGCTGAAAGGCCCAGAATGATGTTAGTGGGGCCCAGTAGATGGAAGGCCTGGGTCCTAGTGACTGTTGGTATGGATCAAACCCTGCTCTAGTATCCTGATAGCAGAGGCAAGCTAGTCTAGCAAAATCATGATTCTCTACAGGAAGGGCCGATATGTGCAAAAATGCAGCATGTTGAAATCCAGCTAGCTACTACTTCCAGCCCCTGCTCCAGCTTTGTCTGAATCATGATGGGCAACCTGGGTAAAATACCTGCCCGTGAAGGCACATAACTCCCATCTCCCACTTTATTTATCCACTTGAATTATAGTATCTAATAGGGTACAAGCAGGCAGTGTTAGATGTGCCTGTAGCTTGGTGGTGCTGTGACAACCCCATTTAAACCCAGGGCAGTAATTAAGGACCCTCAGTCCTCATCACTTTCTCCAGTAAGGAAGTGTCACTGAAAGCAGAGATAGAAACACACAATTTCCCCTAAGAGTACACTGGGAACATGCTCCAAACCAGGGACTGGACTTTGTTTCATTCCAGGTCCCCAAATGAGTGTTCACATTAACCACTGCAGAGCACTGTGTCCCATTTCTAGGTATTTGATGCACTCATCCTTAAATATTTCATATTCACTCATAAAAACACTCTTGGGAAAGACAGGCACAGATTTACCTGCTATGACTTCTTTCCCAAATTATAGGGTAATGGCTGTCACCAATCAAAATACTACAGTACCCTTCAAAAGAAGTGTTCAATTATATTGAGTAAAATAAATATTGATATGAAACGGTAATGTAATCCTAGCAGTAAGGCTTTTCAGAGTGGCCCTAGTGTTATCACATTAAGCATAACATTCTCAGGCTACTAAAAGTATTTTCTAAATAACCAGCCATAATAAAAGTTAGTAAAATATTTAATAAATAAAATGATTTAAAACTTATGTACACTGAATAACTGATTCCAATAAACCACAAAGTTTCACACACAGGAATTATGAAAATAACTCTGAAGGATAGATTTCACACTGATTGTAGAAACTCTAACTATCTAACTGTAGATCCCTAGCTGTCTAAAGATTAACTGTCTCTGTCTAATCTAATAAACTCAGCAAGGCAAGATGGTACTCCTACTTCTTTAAGGCAAGATAAGAATATATGTCCACTCTTCAGGCTGTTGCCGGTCCTCAGTGACTGGCATAGCAACTCCTACTATTTCTGCTGAAAAACCTCTGAGTGATATTTACTGATGTGGAAAATAACAACTTGACTACTACAACAATTACTGCAACAGCTCAGCAACTACCGAACAACAACTGAACTTTAACAGACTCAAGACCTGATTTTATAGCAGAGTTTATTAAAAGTCACAGAAAGCTGTTATAAGAATTCTACTCTCTCGTATCAGACTTTAGAAAGTAAACAAAACAGCTGCTGTGGAGATTCTATTCCTTTCAACTCTGGCATACGATGACATCACATCTAGGTCAGCTGACTGGCATGGCCTGCATTCTGAATTCTTTTTAAAAAAATATGCACATTTGGCCAACCAGGAGAACAGTGTTTGATTCAAACATCTTATATAAATCAAAGTAATAATCAAAAAACATAAACGTATTTAACAAAATTATAGCTAGTCATGTTGGCATATATAACACATGGTAATTTACAATTATTTACAAGTATGTACAAAACCTCAGCCATTATTTTAGCACAGATAACAATATCTGATATCCTCACATTGCCATCAAGACCTGCAGAAGGGAGACACAGAGGGAAGGGTGCTAATACCGATAATGTCCCACAGATGACACAAAACATAAGTACTGATGAAGAAATAAGAGTCCTATGCACCCACCACCCCCATTACTGATAGTTTCGGCTGCCTTTTGTGACAGCTAGCAGCATTCTTCTTTCACTTTGCCTGTGCTGAAAGAGACATTCCAGCCATGGCACACAGATGAGGGTAAGATGTGGAAAATAATGCAACAATGCAAAGATGCAGCTCTACATGAACATACAATCAAGCAAATGCCTGGTATGGGGCCCACAGGCTCTGAAGTTAGCTATACTCCCATATGTATTTGAGGTCAAGCAGAAGCCTGAGATGGAATCCAAAAATGGGAATCAAACTTTATTAGAAACACTGCTCTAAAAGACAGAACACAGTATAAAACAACAGTATGAAACACAAAGGAAATAGCAAATACTTGCAACACCATTCAAAGTATCCTTGCATCACCTATTCTTCTCACACCTGGAGATCTTCAAGGCAGCTGTGCTGCAGGACATAGTAGTAGTGCCTGTTTTGCTCATTCGTTCAGGGGATGAAATTAGCTTTTGGTCAGTAACTGCTAAGTCATGCCATGCATCACCCTTATAAAATGGACCTGCATAGGGTTCCAGTAGCTGCTCCCTGAACTGTCTGTGGAGGTGATAAAATATCAGCTTACTGCCTTTTCCACACTAAGCAAGTGTTGCCCATTGGATACTACCATTAGCAGCTGCTATCAGCACAAATATACAACCAAAAAAATGGAAGGCTGTAACTCATTCTTTACATAGGACTTTGAATCAGCAATATTGCACCATAGAGCCACTACAGAGCTTAATGTTTGTACATGTCCAGCCTGTATTCATGAAAGGGAATGAACAGCATGCCAGTACTATGCAGTGTATTGTGCATATACTATACATTGATGATGCTCTTCAGTGAAACACAGCAGTTTGTAGACATTGAGGGACTCTAGTCTCATTAGTATATGTGTGTGGTGCATACTAGTATTTATTTGCAAGTTTAGTTGTAGAGCTGAGGACATAGATGCCAAAACACAAACAAGGAAGCAGGAGCAGCACAGCAGCAAATGAGCATCTTGAAGCCCTATCTGGGTACACAGAAGCAGCATTTCCACAACAGATAGCTCAAACTGCGTACAGAGTGTTCCTAGAGGAGGTACACAATGTCTCTTAGTAGTGTGGTATGATGTGGTTCACCACTGCCATGGTCCTCCCAGCCCTTTACTTGCACGTTTGCCCATACCATTGTTATTAATTTCCACTGGATTACCATTGATGGTACACCAATGTCCATAACTTATATGTCACTTTTACTGATTTTCTATCCCTGCACACCTCTGTAGTTCAAATATATCCAAGCCAATCTGGTTGTCATTGCCCTGCTACTGGTTTGAGATATCACAGGTCAAGAATTATGATGTACTCATGTCCGCTATAATGGAAGACAACAGACCCTAGACAACTTCAATTGAACTAAGAAATATCTCCTGCTACAGGCATTGAGCACTGAAAATTACTGCCTGTTGAAAAGAGGGTATGCTCAAATAGACTCTGTAGGACCTTGTGTATGACACAGTGGTTCAGGACAGCAATTATGTGCCTGCAGAGAATCACACAACACAGCAATGTGACCAGCATATGACTGACATAACATGGTGGGCCTCAAACAAGGCACACAGCATAAAATCAGGAAGGTCAGCAACTGGAGAGGGGCCTCTTCCCAATGCAGAATCACAGATGATGAAACATTCATACCATTCCTATATGGAAATGAAGAAACCGCGGGTATAATACCTCTAGGAGTGGACACAGATTCATAGAGTGACCAAAGGAAGGAAAAACAGGTTAGTTTCCACAAAAGCATTGTTCTATAGTAATCCTGCACATATAGAATGCAGAGATAACTTAAATATCACTGCATATTGTACCACAGGTAAACCAAATGTTCAAATACGGATGAATACCAACACAAATATGTATAAGTTTTTACATCCCCATGTTTCCACCTGCAATTTGCATGTACACTACAGGGCCTCACATGTTGTATGGGAAGTCAGATTCACTCCATGTATCATATTTATACCTCTCAACTGCCCCAAACTTGGCAGAAAAGTCTGCTTTGGGGCTCAAAATAAGAGGGTGCCATGAAGCTCCTGATGTCCCCTTTAAATCCCTATTTTATTTTCATTTTATTCTCACTTTCCACTTGTCTGCTGCATTGTCAACATACAAGATGAACTTGATGGTGTCAATAGTGCTGTGAGTGAGCTCAGCAAGCAGGGTAAGTTAAACTTTTGAATTAACATTCAATCAGTATTAAACACTAAACAAACCCCAAGGCAGCAGCAACTGTTCTTGCCTTTTATTTTTGCCCTGTGCTTTTAAGTGTGATGATTGCATCATAACACCAATTGAGGTTTGCTGAAATTTGAAACTGGCAAATGAGAAGGAAACTTAAGTTAATGAATGAGCAGCAGCAACAACAAGAAAGCATGGATGGAATCACATAGGACCAGCAGGGCCAGAATTCAGGAGGGCCAGGACAGGAGAAGGAATGGTCAGAAAGCAAAGCAGAAGGCAGAAATCATGATGAGAAAGATCATTGTCATCATCATCATCATCCATCCATCCATAACCTCTTTTTCCCATTTTTGCATATGGGGTTGGGGTGCCACTTCAACAGTGACAATCATTTTGAGCCAAGGTTTACATCATCATCATCATCCAAAAAATCTACTTCATAAGAAAAAAATCCAAAGCAAACATTTCAGGCCTGGCTGTTAGTCTTGTTTGGACTTGCTTATATAATTGATATTATTAAAATGTAAAAGTCATTTCTATGATGACATGTGTAATTAGAGAGTCTAGAAAGCCTGAAGGTCATTGGGTGCTTTTGTTTGTTTTAATTTAAAACTTGTATTTAAAATCTGTTTTCAAGGTTGTAGATTAGCAGGAACTGTTGTTCAGTGAAACTGATATAGAGCTTTATAAGTAACGGGAACCTAAATAATTCAAACTGACAGTTGTGGAAAGGTTTTTGAATGTTTCTAGTTTACTTTTAGAAAAAAAAACTCATGTGCCACAATCTGAAATGATAGCACACAAAATCCATATGACATGACATTACATCAGAGCTTGTGAATCTTTTCTTTTAGTTACAAAACTGTACATAAACTGTGTTTAGTGAACTAGTAAAAGACATGCTGTAATCTGGTGTGCTAAAATGAGTACTTTCATGGGCTGTGTATTCACAGGCCAGACCACTGCTACAGTGACACCTTTAGAGGCTACATCAGGACTACAGACTGAAGTCAGCACCTACACAGGACCTGCTAATGAGGCCAACACACAACCTGAATCACAATCCCAGGACCCAGGACCATTGACACAGTCTGCTTCCCTCCTGTGTTTTCCTACACCTATTGTCCAGCAAGAAGATATGTCCTCTCCCACAACTAATATAAGGAGCTGCACAATATGGGACCACAGCATCTCCGCAAAAGGGAGGACCTGTCATGCTTTTGAGTAGCACCACTGTCCCATTGGGACTACAGCATCGGATGAGTGCAGTACATCTGACCCTGGTATAGCCACAGTGCAGTGGTCTACCTGGGCTTCTGGCATTATCCAAAATCACAGCTGGCCCTGATATGCAGGCAGTAGTTGAGATCAATAAACAGTTGTGCAGGGGGATAATGCAGGCACACTCTGCAACTAGACACACAAACATACAGATGATTTGTGTGCTGTGTGGTTTTAAGGAGGATACCATCAGGAGCATGAATATCTCCAGGAGGCAATGGAGGGCAGGGATAAAGATATGATAGGTCTCATTGGCCTACATATTGCTGGCATGTCCATCTCCACGCAGAAGACAGCAAGTGCCTCTGTCACTGGCTTACCTTGCAGTTTAGTCCATTTCTGGGCACATGTGCATATATGGGGTAGCCACAGATGGCAGACAATTGCAGTGAGCTTATCCTGGACCTGCAGCAGTAAGGGTATCACACTCTGCCCCCAACATCGTGAGCAGTCATAACACAGAGACTCTGGAAGCAAGACACCTAACAGGAGAACCAACATAATTTCTGATTTACCAATATCACCACACCTACATCACTGGGGACACCTATTACTGCCACATCCAGCCATCATAGTGTCACACAGTATGGCCACATACTGGCTCCCCATCCAGTCCACAGAGGAAATTTTCTGTGACTCAGATCCCTTCCCACCATGTGACCAATTTCTCCCCTTTTGTTCACCAATGTCACCAGTAGATCCCTGTCTCTAAGATTCTGTTGACAGGTACATGTAACAGTGTCCCTAGGAACCTGTGCAAATGATGACAACTGTGACCCATACCACTCTCCATCTTGTGTGATTTAGGTAGAGGTGTCTGATATACAGTGTGACTTCAACACGCACTGCTCAGCATAACAGTTAAATAGGAACGTATACATCATTTTATTCAGTGTGATACTGCACTGTCACTGTATACTTGTCAGGGTCTATGGAGGTGGACTAGATCTTGTACTTCGCCAGATCTGGCCTTTAATTTCTCCAAGTCTTTTGGGAATGGATCCCATTCCTAAGTCAAACTATGATTAAAGTTCATGAAATTAGTATTATTTCAATTTTTGATGTTAGCCAAAAGTGCTCTTTGCAACACCTGCAATGTGCTAAGAAAAGACTCCTTCTGCAATTCATATGGAGTTACATGTATCGGTAGCATATCTAAATGTGATGGTAAATTCTTTCTTTTTTTTTTTGAGATCCATTCCTCCTACTACGATTGGAACTGTCTGAGTAACATTTTTCCACATTGCACTCATTTCTGCCTGCAAATCCTGTCATTTTATGACATTGTGCCTCTCTGTACATAAGGTACTGTAATCACTGGATGTAGCAAGTTCAATGATCAATGCTATTTTTGTCTTCTTTCCATGCATTACTGTATAATTTTTTCTTGCATCTATTTTTTGAACTGTTCATAATGGGTGATCTCATATGATATAAACTTCATTATTTTCTGTAATGCATTGTGGCTCACATTTTCAATGCTTCTCAACTACTTCAATATTGTAATGTTTGCACAATCCCCAATGCAACAGTCTTGCCACATTATTATGTCTTTCAATATGCAGGCCACCTGCCATTAGTGTATCATACCCAGCAACAAGATGTGTGACTGTTTCCAATTCTGTTTTACAAAACCTGCATTTGTCTGTTTCTCTGACATGTTCAATGGACTTTGTAAATTAATGTGTATGTAGTCCTTATCCTGGGCTGCTAATATTAACCTTTCGCCTTTTGGTTTAAATTCACCTCTCCTTACCAATTCCTGTATAAGATCCCGATGGACATGAGGTTGTTCCAGGAGATTTCTGTACTTGCAACTGTATTTATGCCTTTTCCACATTTCTTGCCTTGCTATCTGATCTTTCACCTTATATTCTTTCTTTTGTTTTTTTGGCACATTCAGTTGCTGCCTGATTTTTGTCTACTTGTGGATTAATTTCCATTCCCACTTAATACCAATATGCTTCAGCTAAACTAAGCGTGGAAGTCATCTTAGACTCATTCTCATCATTTTATGTACTTATTTATTTAACATTTGTTTACTGGGAAAGTCCAACTTGGAATGAGCCAATTTTCAGTGGAGGCCTGGGGATAAATGCTCCAGGTGCATGTCTTTGTAATGTGGGAGGAAACTGGAGCACCTGGAGGAAACTCACACAAATGCAGGGAGGACATGCAGACTCCTGAAAGAAGGCACCCCAGCTGAAATAAAACCAGAGAACCTCTTGCTGTGAGGTGACAACATTAACCACTGCACCACTGAGCATGTTTTGAAACTTTCACTATGTTTGGATTTTGTGAGGTCAGCAGATGAGTATACTGTCTTACAATTGCAACTCTACACACGTAATAAATTTTGAGGAGGCGCATACCTCCTTCAGAAAAAAGAATATATAATTTTAATGTACACTGATTTTTAGAAATCATTTGATAAGCATGGAGCATTTTTCTTGTTTTCCTGTCCAACTGATCCAATACCTTTTGGGGCCACTCAATTACCCCAAAACTGTAAGTTAGAACAGGAAGAATAATTTGGTTTATAACTTGGGCTTTGCTCCTAGAAGTCAGGGCTGTTTTCAGTATAAATTTTAGTCTAAAATATTCCTAAGTTTTATTCACGTGTCCATGTTTTATTATTGAACCTTTATCAGTTTCCAGATACTTATACACTCCCTCCTCCTCAAGTTCCTTTATATCACATTCCTGTCCCAGACTGATATTTTCTTTGTGCTGCAACTTTCTTGCTTTAAAGGTTGCTTTTCCACATTTATCAAGACCAAATGATTCTTATGTCATCTGGGAAAGTTTTGCTCACTTGCAGTTGTGCTTTCAGTTTCTCAGTCTGATGAGCTGTACAGTTTTAAATCATCCACAAAAAAAAGAAAAAAAGAATGAGAAGTCTACACTTTGTTTGTTCTGGAAGTCCGATTATAACCATGACCTAATTTGCTAACTAAACAGCTTAATGGGTTAAGGGCAAGATAAAAGGGTAGTGGTGACAAGAGTCACCCTGGAATATCCCGCTTTGAATGTTTATCCCTAGGATAATAATTTGTCCTTTATCATGGCTTAGCTGCAAAGAGGTTTGCCACTGTTTCATTGTCACTGTAATGTAACCAGTCAGTGTAAGGTATATTTAAATCATTTATAAGCATTCCTTTATCCATGAAAGTTGTTGCTGTCAAATGCTTTTTTGTAATCTATATATGGCATACTGAGATTCATTTTGTTCTTGGTGACACTACACTCTCACTGTATAATTGTCAGGGCCCATAGAGGTGGACTAGATCTTGTAGTCACCAGATCTGCTATATAATATGCATGATGTTGTCTTGGGGTATGTTGTTCAGCTGCTAGTTGCTCTGCTTTGGAGTCATTGTCAATATCAGAATATTTTTTATTTTATTTTATTTTATTTTGCTTTTGTTTATTGGGTTTGTCTTACTGGGTTAATCAAAAATCCCTTTTCACCTGAGGCCTGAGGAGAAAAGCTCTAACATACTGAAAACATTTTTAAACAGACATTAAGTAACCCAGAGGCTCCCTTCACTCTGGAATAAAATCCCAGTCCAGGTTAGGCAGAGTCCCTCACTGACTCTCTTCAAGAGGAATCTTGATGAGTGGGAGATCATAGGTTTGTTTACGTATCACTTCTTTGTGCTGTTAGACAGGCAGAGGCACAGTATACTCGAAAAGGGCAAAAGGCAATACATTAACAATATATATATATATATATATATATATATATATATATATATATATATATATATATATATATATATATATATATTTGCTAATTAGATTACAGTCATATGAAATAAAAGCATCTATAAAAGCTTAAAAATATTATGAGTTTAGTAGATGTTCAACATTGGGCGGCTGCAGTGGTGCAGCAGTTAGTGTTGCCACCTCACAGCAAGAGGTTCCCAGGTTCGATGCTGGGGTGCCTTCTGTGCGGAGTCTGCATGTCCTCCCTGTGGTCACGTGGATTTCCTCCGGTTTTATCCCACATCCCAAAGACATGCTGTAGGTGGATTGGACACTCTAAATTGGCCCTAGGTGTGAGTGCATGCGTGTGTGTGCCTTCTGTGGAAGGTTGGGTGCCGGGCTGGCAACTCAACACCGTAAAACCGCTGTGGTGACCCCTAACCGGGAAAAGGAAAAAGAAGAAGTGGATGTTCAACATTGAGCATTTGAAGAGGTGAAGCAGTGGGTTTGTCAAACAGATAAAAGATAAATGTTTAGAAATTCAAAGAAATGGAAGTGAAGGAAGGAACTCAGCAGGACAGAAAATGTTAATGTTGTAGTTAAGAGGTGGGTTATTAATTAGGTTCAGAGAAAATTTTATATGACTATCATAATGTTTATTTTAGAAGTACAGAGGTGGATGTTGAACGGTATAACAAAACTGTGTATATGGCTGAAAGTTGCTAGTACAACTATTCAGGCCTTGGTGGAGACTGGTTGTGGGCTGTTGGATTCTGAATGAAGAGAATTAGTTTGTTGATATGGCAAGCTGAATATTACAGTGACATTTATCCTGAAAATATACAGGAACAGATCTGTTGATTTGACAGGTGAAGTTTTAGTTATGATGTTAATGTCGATGTGATAGCTGTGATAGGACATAATGTTTTAGGTCGGAAGGTTCCTAGGATAGAGGATGAAATGCCTATTCCCAGATTATCATGTTGAGTAGCATGCAGAATGCTATAAAGAAGTTGCAGGCTGTGACAAAAGCCATAATGTACTACCGGCAGATGGGTCTAGGCAGCAGACCTGAATTTTCAGCAGGCTGAACAGTCACACTGCAGTATTTCTAGTTTCAGAGGGTTGAACAATCAAACTACAATGTTTCTAGTTTATGCATGAACATTGCTGCATTGCATTTTGACTATACTGTGTGAGTTCCTCATTGGCAATATCATAGGTTCATAGGTTAATAGGTAGGTACTAGGCTATTTGCCATAGGACCTATTTAAGCCTAGCCAAAAGGTACCCTGGCTTTCGCCACCCAAGAAAATTATTTTCCTGTGCCACTGCGAGCAGAGCCACAGAAGTGATCCCCGGGGTGAATTTCCTATCTCCCATCCAATCATCAAGATTTTTCTTGAAGAGTGCTAATGAGGAGCTTTATTTGATATAGATAGATAGTTTGTTCCAGAGTATGGGAAGTCTCTGGGACAGGAATCTATCCCCTCCAGCATGTTCTGTTTATTGTGGTGTCAAAGTTTAGGTCCCTAGAGCGTGTAGTTCAGAGGGATTGGGATTTCTTTAAGTGGAGCATGTCAAAAAGCTCTGGGTATGACATAGCTTTGTGTGTTAGGCAGAGATCGCCTCTGAGTAGGTGATATGTGATGGAGTAAAGTTTCAGTTTTTTGAGACAGTCTGCGTAGGGCATCTGTTTGAGGCCTGTAATCCTCTTTGTGAGGTATTTCTGTGGCCTTTCCAGTTGTAGATGTCTTGTGAGGTACATACCAAAAGGGGCGTTGTACTCTATAATGGGTCTAATGAGTGATGAGTAGAGGCGAACAATGACCTCTTTTTTCCTGGATGAGAAACCTTTTGTGATGAGGTGTGCCATGTAGAAAGATTTCCTGACTACTGTGGCAATGTGATTATCAAAGGAGGGACTACTGTCCACCTGTGTCCCAAGGTCTCTTATCACACTTTTGGTGTTAAGTAAACTACCGCCAATGTGGTAGTTCATGGGTACAGAGCTTTTACCAAAAGGGATGACAATGCACTTTTTGGCATTGAGCTTGAGGCCATGGCTTTGACACCAGGCATCTGTCTCAGTGAGGCCCTTTTGTAGGATGTCCACATCTTTTGGAGTTTTGATTATGGCTCCTAGTTTGCAGTCATCTGTGAACTTCATTAGCCAAAGACCTTCTGTGTTAGCCTGTACTTCAGAGAAGTCGATACCAAACAGGAGAGGACCCAGGACTGAACCCTGTGGTACTCCACTTGTCACTGGTCTGAAGTTGGATTTGGAGTCTGCTACTTTCACAGTGTGGGTTCTGTCAGTGAGACAGTTGGCAACCCATCTTGTGACATAGGTATTTATACCTAGTTTAGTGAGTTTATCTATAATTCCAGAGTGGGGGATGGCATTGAAAGCCTTGGCGAGATCTAGATAGGCTGTGTGAACCACCTTACCCTCATCTATGGCTTTGGTGATCGCTTCAAAGAAGTCTGTCAGGTTTAGCAGACATGATCTGTCTTTTACAAACCCGAATTGGGTGGAGTCCAGAGTTTGGAGATTATCAATGTCATTGTTTATAAGTTCCATGATGATACGTTCCATAGCCTTGCAGAACAGGCTCATCAGACTAATGAGGCAGTAGTTTCCGGGGTCCGTGGTGGCTCCCCATTTGTGGAGTGGGATAACTGTCACTGTGCACCATTCAGTGGGCACATAGTCTGAGGTGAGGCTATGATTGAACATGGTACTTAGGTGGGGTGCCAGTTTGTTCTGTAGTTCATGTAGAACACAGCCTGGGATGTTGTCAGGTCCCATGGATGCTGTGATCTTGGCTTTGGAGAGTGTTTTTTTTACCTGTGCAGCTGTGATTACAGGAACTTTGCATTCTTCTGGTATAGAGATGGGCCCTTTAGGAGATGAGAGGGGGGTAAAGTTAGCACTGAACCTATGTGCCAGGATGTTGGCAATATCAGTTGGTTCTGTATATTTAGTGTCATTGTGCTGTAACTCAGAGCAGGTCTGAGTATTGCCATGGCGTTCTTGACATAGCTATAGAATGCTTTGTGGTTGTCTTTAGAATCAGTGGCAATTTTGTTTTTGTAACTAGCATTGGAGGATTTTATGAGGGATCTCAGCTTCTTACTGAGGCTAAACAGGGAGTTCCTCCAATCATGGGATTTTACTCTTTTTTGCAACAGTTTCTTTCTTCTGTTGTAGAGTTTGTTTATGGCAGGGGACAACCAGATTGGCTTCCTTTTTTTGGAGGATAGCATATTGGTTCTGTTAGGGATTACACAATCCATGCACTCGTGTAAGTGCTTATAAAGTGCATTTGTGTAGGATTCAGCAGTCATACCTCTATTGTCCATCAGCATGGGTGTCGTGAAGTTTGCCACTTCTGTCTTAAGAAGCGTAAAGTTGGCTTTGCAGAAATTTTTTACAGTGGTTTCCCTAATGGGGGGTGGGGGAGGGATGTGGATGTCTAGGGTGATTAGCTTGTTGTCGGATCTGACCAATGAGGAATTGACCTCTGGTGTGGAGCACTGGTTGCCCATGCTGGTAATGACTAGGTCTAGGATATTGCTGCCCCTGGTGGGGATGTGGATAAGTTGATCCAAGGCATTGGAATTTATGAATTCCAGAAAACGTTGACCAGGCTCCAAGGGTTATTCTGCATCCCATAAAACACAATAGGGATTTAAATGGGCTGAGACAAGAGTACACATTATGTGCAGCTGTAGATACATGGGACTAGCAGTGCAGCTGTATCTACCTTCTAGATAGCCCCTTGGACTTTCTTTGTGCAAGAATTAATGAAATAGATCGATTGTGCACCACATAAGAGAAGCACACACCTTACCAGGGACTATACAGGCACACTAGTTGTCAGCTACTTTCCTTTGCACACTAGTGGGCATTTAATGGAATTTTAACCTTACTTATTGGTTTACTATTGTTCATGGACACAAGGTAGGGGTACTTATTACCACAGTTGTACAATCTGTAGTTCCCAATACTTTGGAATGGCAAGCAACATCATAACTGGTACTGGCTGTCTTCCCTAATGTTACGGAGACAGATATGCTTATCCATTTGAAGAAGAAACTCCTCCAAAATCACGCTTGCTTCCTCTTTCCTCATCCCCTCCCTTCTCTATGGAGCTCCACTACTGACCAATCTTCAGTCCTCTCTAAAAAAGCAGCTTTCCTCCTGCTATAATAAAAAAAAAAAAATTTAAAATGGACACAGGTCCTCCACCCACCACTGTTCCTCTCTCAACCCCTAACTGGGCTTGAACTACCTAATCATCTCACTTATATACACCTGTCTTCTGCCTTCAAAATGCACCTACCAAATAGAGTATTAAGGTCTAACAATCAAAACCTATTAGAAGTCCATAAACCATCTCATCCCCCAGGTAAACACTTACTATCCTTCAACCCACCATCCATTAAGTTCAAAAACTCTCCATACACACCTGAGGTCCCAATATAAATTTATTATATCTCATTATCCTTTACACTTTTGATACGTATCTCTACCCTAAACCTCTCTCATCATCAGTACATCTACTCTGCAAGGTTATTTAATATCTCTGCTTGAAAAACTCCTCTAAATATATATCATTACTCTTTTTCTATTTTCTTACCCTCATTTATCCTCATCATACTGTAGTGATTTGAATGAAATAAATAAGGGACATCTTTAGTGTTTTTCAGGCTAACACCTGTTATGTACCCAGTATGCCCCTTGTTTGTTTTTAATGTTCACTGTAACTAGGATAGTAAGATCTGCACATATCTTAGTACCCACTGATACAGGAAGTCCATGCATACCTCCACATCTGATTGGTGGACCATACCTGTTAGCCAATAACCACATAAAATCTCTAACCACTTGGAATCATTCCATCAGCTGCTGATGGCATTTTAGCTTCTGATGGCACCATTTTCAGTCGTGCTGCCTGTTGCAGCATTGCAACCCAGGATGGAAATTAGTAGCTCTTGTAGACATCAAGTGATTCTGTGCTACAGCTGCTGTTCCTAACATTTGAACTAGATGCAATGCCACAGGTTTGGTATGCTTTTTGTCTTTGTATTCAAATGCAGATGCAGCTACTTTTGCGTTTTCACTGTTGACCTGCTTTTGCAGATACTTATTTACATCTTACTATGCAGTTATTAGTCTTCACCTCTTCATTTTCATGGCATTGCTTGGCTATTTACATATCCCCTTTCCCATTCCTTTATGCCATTGCCCTAGAATAAGTAATATATAAGCTGCTTGCATTTACATTTAATACAGTAGCATGCTGCATACTACACAAGTTGTGTATAAAGACCAGCCTGAGTGTATAAGGCTGTGCTGGAGATGGAGTCACTATGTACTCAGCCATGGTCAAAACTGCAAGCACATTTGCATTCTTCCTTTAGATGCATGTTTCTTCTCTAAAGTTTGTGTAGTTGTCTGCGTTTCTAGAATCGGGAGGACCCTCATTTTAGCTTATGGGTGCTTTTTTGTAAAATACTTACTTTCTTGCAAGTGGTGTGGCTCAATCTAGGCCTCTGTACAGGGTTAGCTTGCTAAATTGACTTAAGAAGGAAATAGAATACAAATATTTGACAAAGCTTACTTTGTAGGTAATGTTATTTAGGTACAAAGAGACCTTAGCTGAAACAGGCTGCCAGCTCGACTTGCTCAAGGGAAGATTATGGTCTTACATGAAATTTGATAATTATATAAAGTGACGTTTTTTTCAGCTGTCTATAAGTGTATAGTGTTCTGTGTGGACTTAAAAGCAACTACAGATAATCAACAGTTTGACAGTATAACATTAGGTGGAAGGTTTTAAAACTATATACAGCTTAGCCATGCACCCTAAGTAGTACTGCCATATTAATCCCTAGGAAAATTTATATGAGCCCATCCTATCAACAAGAATTATCTCGAAGGAAGCGAAGATGTTTTACAATTTAACATGCAAGGAAAATTTGTTCCATAGGTAGGAAATCCTTTGGTTGATGAATCTTTCCCTCCACAAAGTCTATTTTACATTATGATGAAAGTTCCTAAGTTTTGGAGCCAGCATTCCTAATATTACCTTACTTTTGAAGTATTTACCCTAATTCCATGATTAGCATACTTATATCAGTTGCCTTTCTAGCTTTCTAATATGCTTGTGAACATGTATGAAAATTTTAGTTGACAACTTATTCATTCTGTGGAGGAAAGTTAAATGCTGATTGAGAATTATTCCTAATTATTTCTGTTGCCTAACTTGAACGAGGGGTTTTCTTGTGGGTCTTTTATGCATTCCCATATAATACATGGACTGACAATGCAGTTAACTAGCAGTCCTTCCCCTATTGGCTACCTCCACAGAAATATGACATTGTTCTGTACTCAAAACTTCAAGACTGTTATTTTGGAGGTTAGATTCTAGAAATATGCTTTATCTGTGTATGTCATGATATTTAGTAGGGGAAGACAGATTGACAGGTTATTGATGAAAAGAAAAAATAAACTTGACCTCCACACCTCTTAACAATTAACTTCAGAGCAATGGACAAAGCAAAAAATAATTGGAGAAAAAAACTCAAATTATGGACACTTTTGAAATACAGGTATTCTTTGTTTTGAGGTTCTAAAAATACATTTCTTTTAGGATTGTGACCAGAAGCCAAGCACTGAGGAATGAAGTATCTATATTCTCTAAGCTCTAGTGAATAATTGTGGTGTTGTTTCTGTTATTTGGAGTCATGGGGACTAATATCATGGGAGATGGAGATTCTGGGGAAACTAACCCTTTGGACTCATTCATGGACAGAGATGTGATAGAGAAATGTTTAAAATTATGGAAACCACAATAGCCAAGATACAGGTAGTGTGGCAGCCAGAAAGAGATACTGTCATTGCTGTCATCTGAAGTGTATTATCTACAAGAAAAAAACAGCAAAAAAACAGGAGAATAAAATGTGATCTCAGGCTTCTCAGACACTGGAATTACCATATCAGGGGAAGCTGTATGAGAAAACTGATGGAGAATCAAACGAGGAGATGAACTACAAGATTGACTGGAAAAACAAAAATCATTCTAGTCATAACCTGATTTCTTACTTTCCTAGAAAACTACTGCCTGCAGCCAATGCACCCAGTGATATGAACTGTTAAATAGAAGAGTCCACAGAGTGAGAATGAAGTTTAATCTATCATTATTGGGCAGTCAACTTTGGCAAGTAATTTATAAACTGCATTCGGTTTGGACATAATTTAGTATGTTTATTGATTCCTTGCCTCTGGAGCAAACTTCCTCTACACGTCAAACAGGGTAGCACCCTTGCCACCTTCAGGGTAAACCTGGATAATTGGATGGGCAGCCTCAAATTCTTACCTAGTATATCTTGTCTTGCTCTCCTTGAGGCTGGTGGGAACTTTTGAATAGGGTATTTTGGCTAGGTTTGTAATAGTCTAAAGAGTAATTACCAAATGCTTCCCTATGAAACTGATAACACAAGTCTATGTGCACTGTTTCATACTGTTAAAGGTAAATAGCTTGTTTTCTTTGCCATTAAATAGTGTGTTGTTGCAAAATGTTTTATAACATGTTTATGTGTAAATCTGTTAATATCTGGATGGTTAGCAATTTACTTTTGCTAACAAGGTATGTAGGGATAATGCACTTTAGTACACTGGCAGTCAGTTTATTAAACAGACTATTTATAATAGGTGTACATCTCAGGTATTATACTAAAGTTGTAAATACACATAAGTTAAACAGCATGATCATGTCCAGTATGTCACTGGTGGAAGTATTTATTTTACTAAATATATGTCAAAACATTATTATGTGTACTGCTTAACAGTGTTTATTTGCTTGTTAGTTAACCTGAAATAAATAAATAAAATACAATAAATAAAAAATTTTTTAAAAAAAATATGTAGAATTTTGTATTTATATTTGATTTTAATATTGTCTGTATGGAGCTTTTCTCCCCCAGACTCCGTTGAAATGGGTTCTACTTGGCCCAATGGACCATCCTGGTAAACCAACTGCAAATAAATAAAAATAAATAAATAAAGGTAAGCAATTTGCTATATGAGGTATGCAGGAATAATTCACTTCACCAATCTGGTTTGCGGTCAGGTTACCTGCAAGACTGGCCATGTTGATATGAAAGTTCTATACCTATTATATTAAGCCTGCAAATGCATTTTAAATAGTTTCCTACCAAGAACCTAGCCTTATTGTATTTATGTAGAAATATATAAATTGTTAGGTTCATACAAACATAGCCCCCCCATGCATGGCTAAATTTTGTTGCTCTGACACCTGATTAGTGTCATGCATCTCAAGGATAATCAATACTAGGTAAGGCCAGAAAATCAGCAACATGCCATATATTAATTATGCAGGACAAATACACGTTAGCTCTCTGATTTGCAATCTGTTTTATAGTAAATGTGTTTCTTATAAGAGAGCTCTTTAGTTATATTAAGCCTGCAGTTACAGTTTAATGTAATCTGGTCTCTAGCCAGACTCTAGCCTTCCTGATGCTTTATTAGAAAGTCAGTTTCAAGACGAAGAACAGGCAATCGTTATTAATCAATGTAATGAATATGTATAATGTTGTCTTTTGAATATTTTGAGAAAGTCAGTTTCAGAGTAGGCATATCTGCTGTCAGGTGCAGGCAAACATGTTTGTATGTGCACTGATGCATAGTGTTGTTATGACTACCAGTGTAGGGTCAAAGATCTCAGGTGAGAGCAGAAATTAGATAGCTTTGAAAGAGATAATGTAAATCAGCTGAAGGAGGGTCACCTGCTGCAAGGATCTAAATCTAGCCTCTGACAAAAACAGGTCATGTTGGAGAGACAGATACATCTTTCAGAGACTGCCACTTCTCTGGAGCAAGCTTTCACTTCATGTGAAACAGCACCTCTCCCTGATCCTCTTCAAATGCAACCTAGATCAGTGAATGGATGGATGGATGGTCACAAATTCACTCCTGTGGTGTTGCCCACATCCCTCCTGGATAGAGGAAATTGGTATTAACTATCATAGACCTTTACATCTGCAAATTTCACTCACTGACCAGGCTTGTAAGGGCTCTAGGGCCATTATCCTAGTAACCTCCTTAGAACCTATGAATCCATAACTGAACTTCTCAGGCTTACATGAATGGTATGCTTGGCATTATGGCTGCGTAAAAGTTGAATTCACAACATAGGTATACACTTCTCTTTTTGCATGCATCTTTTGCAAAGTGAGATCATCCACATTATAAGAATATAAACTACATCCCAAGTCTGCAAGTTTAATGTATTTGTACTGACCAGACTGTTACAAAATATTTATTATATTAATGATGTGCATACATGAATAGCTTGGGTATCCTCGCAATGTGCAGTGAACTTAATAAATGGTGTAAGATATAGGGGAAAGTTGCATATGTAGTAATTTTACTAAAAATCATAAGGCTTTCTCTGTTCAATGCAATATAGTTTCCGGTGGGTTACATAATGAGGTTTTAAAAGTTTATGTAATTGCAGCTTAATCCACATCTGAAACAGTAATGTGACATGTGTATTCTAGAATTTGATACAATATATGCATTCAATAGCTTATTGAAGAAATGTGGACTGTTTACTAAGCCATGAATCAATGGGAAGCCTTGTGTTCCTTTTGAACCAAGTCTACAAGCTGATCATGTATTGTATACGTTGATATGCAGCTGGAATATCTGCTTGACTGATTTTTGTCAAATTTATAGCTGTGTGGATGCAACAAGACCTCAGGCATACTGAACCTAACCACTTGATCAGAGGTGTAATGTTTTTAGTTAAGTAAGTTCAGTATAGGCCTGACTTAATTACATTGTTATGTGCATAAATCGTCAGCTATAAGTGATATATATGCATGACGCTTTGTTGATATAGTACTACTGAATCAGAAACTGTTTTTTTTTTTACTTATTTATTTATACAAAGTTATCTCTGTTGAAGTGATAATATAGTATTGGGGACAAAAATATAATTACAAAGTGCGGTAGAAGATAATGACATCAGTACACTTGTCATTTTAGACTGAAAGCTAAACTAATTTTGTCAGATGTATACAGTTATTTGGGTGGTATAAGATCAATAAGTCTGGATAACTTCAGCCCAGGAAAAGGAGCTTGATAAAGAGACTTCAAATGGAGTAGCGTCTGGATAGAAAAGATGGAGTATATGGGAGAGACTGCTAACTGCACTTACATGGAGTACATGTGGAATAGGACATCCATTGAAACAGAAATGATAATTACTGATTACAAAGAGAAAATAAAGATGTAATTTTGCTTCAAGAAACAAAACTTAAGCAAAGAGGATCATAGAAGATGGTGAAGACTATGGTTTACTGCTGAATGTAGTACAGTGAAAGTTGTAAAGAAACTGAGAGTGGTGATTTTAGTAAGAAAAAACATTTTAAGAACAAATGTTTGTAACATCAAGGAGGATTCAGTTGGGGGATATGTAATAGTGGGGTTATAGTGTTTTGGGGAGTCATAGAAGATTAGTAATAGTTAATTATGTAATGAAGACTGCCCCAAATCAAAAAGGGATTTTACACTGTGTGGTACAGAACCACATGGGGAAATGAGTTTGAAATCATTGGAGGACATTTCACTATGATTATGTATTCCCTGTGAGATGGAACATATAGAAGGATGAAGAAGAACAGGAAAGCACAGAAAGTACTGAAGGGATGGCAGAATTATGAGGACTGGGTGGATATATGGAGGAGGATGCATGAGGGAAAGAGGCAATATACTTCTTCCAGAGGGAAGGCGAAACAGGAAAGTAGATCTTAATTGCTTATGTTTGGTGGGTAAATAATCTGTGTGATAAAGAAGTCAAAACTGGGGCCAGGAATCTGTCAGGTCATAGCTTAGTGAGGCTGCAGGTTAAGATGAAAGAAGATGGATGGGTAGAAAGATGGTGAAGGTGGAAACCCTGGTTATGGAATGATGAAGAGACTAGAAGGTGAACAGATGCTGTAGAAGGTGAAAGACTGAACCCATTACTGGAAATAAGTAAGTGAGGCTTTGGTGGAATTCTGGTAAGTATGCCTGAAAAAGGCAAGTTTTATCATCTGATGGATTTTTGGGAAGACAGGAGAGTACCAAGATGAGGCAGCTGGAATCTCAACTGAAGAGAATATAGAAGGAGATGGATGAGAAAAAAGAAGGCTGAGGGTGGTTGGAAGTACTTGTTAGGGAAAGAAATTTAAAGACTCAAATATTGGCGAGTAAAACTACAATAGTAAACAAAGGAGTAGTAGATAAGATATTTTTATAATGGGTATATGAGGAGAAGTTGGGAAGGGTTTTGTCATGGAAGCCACTTAAGAGAAAATAGAGGCAGATTATAGAAGGACTTAGGGGAGAGGATAACGTTGTGAAATATGCCAAGGAAGGTATCAAGAAGACAATGTGGAGACAATGTGGAGATTCTTAAACATAATATATCAGGGTAGGGGATCAAGCAAAGATGAGACAGGAAGAGTGAAAGGTACTTCAATGCAGTGTTGAAGGTAAAATCTGGGGAGAGAAAGGAGGTTAGAGCTTGACAAGAAAATACAGTTTTAGAGGTAGAGAGATCATGCAGGTGTTAGAAAGTGAGGAAGTTTCCAGGAGAAGATGGGCAGTCTGGGGACTGCTATTTAGAAATGGGAAAAACTAGTACCTAAGACAATATGTAAAACATAAAATGATGTAATACTGGAAAAGCCACTACAGCCAACTTTTACTAGGACCCGAGGCAACAGGAAAAGCTCAAACTAGGAGGTTATAGACCTGTCTCTCTTATTAACTCAGATGCCAACATTTTAGCTATGATCTTTACTAAGAGGATAGAAAGATTCCTCTCTAGACTAATACAGATAAGACAGAGAGAGCAGGGTTTGTTAACAAGAGGAAAGCAAAAAATTGTCTGTGGCAACTGAGGAAATTTATTTTACAAGAGATACAAGAAAGTTGAGGCCAGGCTGTGACTGTTTTTTTTTTTGTTTGTTTGTTTCTTTTGACATTGGTAAGGCCTTTGGCATAGTAGGGATTTCTATTTAGAATGTTGGAAGAGATATGTGTGCAGCCAAAGTTTAGGGGATGGATCAAAGCACTCTATGACTCCCCTGAGATGAAGTTGTTAGTAAACTTAGAACTAATAAGATGTAAAGGTAGGGAGTACAAGGAAAAGATGCCCCTTTTCCCTGGTATATTTGTTTTAGTGATAGGAGTTCTAGACAAAATGTATAAGAGGGTTTGCAAAGTGTACCATGTAAGTAGAAAATCTTTAGGCTGTTTCTAGATGATTACATGTTGGCAAAATATAGGCTGGATCTAGTGTTGTGGATCTTGGGTCTATGGGATATTTAAAATATATTTAGAATAAATTCAGGACTAGAATGTAATTATAATAAGATTGTTAAAGTAAGAAATGGAACTGGGCTGGGTAAAATAAAAGAGGAGTTTACAGGAAGTGAATGGGGTGGTTACATAGCTGGCTATAAAAGCATGGAGGTCCGTAGCTCAGATAGTACAGAAAAAGTATAGTGAGTTGTTGGCCCAAGTTAATGACTTGTTGAGTTGATGTTTTAAAGAATCTAATATTTAGGTGGGATGAATAAATGTGGTATAGATTATGGTACTGCCATGGTTACTGCACCTGTTTATTCATCTCCTACAAGAGGAAGTTACAAAGTGGGTTCAGAAGTTACAGGTGAGTTATGATAGGTATGTACAGAATAATAAGGGGAGTAGGACAACAACAGAATGATTAAACCCGAGGAAAAGAGGAGGTGGACAGGGAATGCCTGGTTGTCAAATGTATCTGCTGGCAGTGGTATCAGCATTTATTTTAGGAGAGCAGCAATGCCATGAAGGTGAATAGGGGAAAGTTTAATAGTGGGAAAGTGTTAGGTTGAAGAGAATTTGGGACTTGTAGAATGTAGAAGGATGTAGATGTCAGGCATATTTACTTGTTTATTGCCCTTGGAACCTTTTAAATGCTCTTTTGAGACAAATATGGAGTTTAGCTGCATAGCTCTCTGCTAAACAATGAAATATAACCTGACATTCATGCTCGCTTCAACACAGCTAGCCCTGTTACTTTCAAACTTCCTTAGATACAAATAGGGTGATTAAATGAATAGCGATCTGTTAATTTACTTGTTTATTGCCCTGGTACTTTAAATACTCTTCTGAGACAAATAGGGAGTGAATAGCTATCTGTTAATTTACTTGTTTTGCCCTGTTACTTTTTAAATGCTCTTCAGAGACAAATAGGCTGTTTAGCTGAATAGCGCTATGCTAATCAATGTATTTCTAACCTGATATTCACCCTCGTTTTAATACAGTTAACCCTGTTTCTTTAAACTGTCTTAGACACATATAGTGTGTTTAACTGAATATTGCTCTGTTAATCAATGATAAATAGCTAAATACTCATGCTCGCTTCAACATTGTTTGTACAATAACACGAAAAGGGTGTTTATTCAATAGGCATTTTTGATAACCTATGAAACATTGCTTAGAGATTTATATGCACTTAAACATAGATAGCTTTGTGCACGTGGATCTGCCATAAGCGGTTTAAATGACTAATATTGTAAATACATACTTACTCATGTAGAATCCATTCTACCACAATTTTTTTTCTAATTCTACTTGTAATTATTAATTTTACTCAGCCTGGAGTAGCCTTCTAAATGGTCTATAGATATAAACAGGGTTTTTTATGTTTTATCCCTATAATCACTTCAAAATTGATTGGATGTTCCTTTCATGCTTAAACACAGTAAACGCTGTGTCCATGGGGGCTGTTTTTAGTGGCCTATCTGCCTTGTACTATTAATTAATTATTTTAGGTGCCGAAGTTGCTCTTGCTATTAGTTAGCTCTAATTCCCCGTTACTTAATAATTACTTCACTGAATGTATGTCTTCCTTTCCCTACACTCAAAACATGTTAAAAGCCTGCACTATATATTTAGGCCCCTACTAAAAGTGGTCTCTGCTAGTTCCTATGTATAGCAGCTTACATTTATAGCTACAAAAGGAGTTTCCACTGTTATTCTGCATGATTATATGTGTCTAAGCAAGGAACATTGCAGTACTACCCGATTACTTAGGTCAAGTATTGTTACTATTCTTGGATGACGTAACTCTAACAACATTGTGTCCTAGTCCTGAAAGGTTGTTGTTGATACAATATTAATTTAATTGCTACTGTTAGTGTACTTATTTTTAAAGAATAAACTTATGTAGCTCTTTCCATCCTAGCTACCTGTATGTATTTTTGCAGAGTTCTTAGAGTCATAGTTGTACCTGATTTATACTGTACTCTTTAGGCGTTTCAATACAAATAGAGGATTTTGGATGCTTAATGTGGCAATTACATGTAACTGTGTGTGAAAAGACTCTTTTCTTTGCTTTTGAATTCTAGTACTGTCTGCCTCACTACCTTTTTCTCTCCTCCTTCATTTACCAGCCTTGTGACCCAGTGGATCCCTGTACTAAATCACCAGAATTCACCCTCCTGGACGCCTCTGAAAAATAGTCCGAACTAGAAATTTACCTACCAGCTCCCTGAGAGACCAACTTGTTATAAGACAGTGAAAGTATGTGCTGCAACAGCTACTAGAACTTTGTGCTAATTTTAATGTTTAATGACTCTGCTAGGTTAGGCAAGTATCCCACGTAGGTGAGCCAGCAGCCAACAACCACCCCATTTATCTCTTTACTTTTTAAGCAAACCCTTATATCCAGCCTACTCACTCTCTTTTAATTAGTAGCCTAACTCCCTCTCTCCTGTAGCCTGCTACTCTTGTAAATGAAGCATTTGCTGCAATTAAGTGACTAGCCACTAGGTGGCACCTTACCATAAGCTTTTTGCATATCAATTCCTACACCTATTTCTTTACTATACCTCCCTATCCCATTTTTTTAGCTTATGCTTTTCACTAACTCACTCTTTTACCTTCTCACCCTTGTCCTAGGGTTTCTTTAACCACATTCTACTCCATTGAAATCCTTACTTTCCTCTTACTAGCCTCACAACTTACTTCTACATTCTCTCACTTTCAGACTTACCTGAAGAATTCACCCACTTAACAGTTTGTCTTCCTTGAAAGTCCACTCTCTTGTCTCTACCCGTTCCGTTCGCCCTTCGGGCTCACTCCGCTCCCCTACCCTGCCCCAATTTCCACCCACCCCCAATGGTCTTAGATTTATTCCTCTATAGACACACCCCCATTACACCTACTCCAATCACACAAATCACATCATTACCTCACCCAACCTCATTTTCTCACAACACACCCACTGATACCTTACCCCTCATCCACCTGAGTAATAAATACCACCTACTGGCACACCTCCTAATATGCCTATAAAATCTACCTCAACTTTAAACTCACACCTCACTATCAATATTAAGTCCAACTCAACCATGCCATACCAATTACAACTATTAATACTGGTCTCACTCCTACCTGCTCTAACCACAACCTATCTCTTAACCTCCTATGAACAACCTCTTTACTATACCCTCCTCATCCCTTCCAAACACACTTTAACACCAACATTAACCATATCTCCAAACTTCCTAAATTTCATTTGCAAACCCAGCTACCTACTAGTTAAATATCACAGACTAGTACACATCAAATATAGCGACCTAAAAACTAAAAAATATTTGATTACTATTGTAAGCCTCTCCAACCTAAGCACTTTATATTCCTCCACTCCTTAATAGACGGGGACATTCATCTTAACCCTAGCCCAAACTCCATCCCATCCACTGCAAACAGTAACCAATACAAAACTAGCACCCTACTTCCTATCAAACCTTCTAATTCACTCTATTGCTCATCTTAATATACGCAGTATCTGCAATAAAATCACTCAAGTTCATGCCCTTCTAGATGTCCACCAATTTGACATCCTTTGCTTATCAGAAACATGGCTAAAACCCACAATAAAAGACAATGAAATCACCCCTCCAGGATATAGCATCATTCGACTAGACCGCACATCCAAAAAAGGAGGAGGAGTAGCAATTCTCTATAAAGCAAAAATACAACTCAGCACTGTAAATATTAACCTATCTTTAGACAACAGTGCCGAAATAATTATCTCCAAATTCCAGCTTAACACACATAAAGCCATAACCATGATCTGCGCATATCTTCCCCCAGGAAATAACATCTGCATACTTGAATGCATCCTAAATTGGCTTTCTTCTAATCTCCCACAAGAAACCATAGTCCTAGGAGACTTTAATATAGATTGGAATTCATGTAGCAGTACAAACCCTACCAACCATATTAACCTTTATGGCTTCTCACAAGCTATAAACTCCCCCACCAAAATTAATAGACTTAACAATAAAGAAAGTACCTTGAATTGGATACTCACTAATAGTCCTCACCAAACTTACACAACAGGAACTCTCCCAGACGACCTAAGTGACCATTCGCTAATATATATATATATAATCAGACATAAAACCAACCCAACTTTCCATAACATTTTCAGAACAGTATGCACCAAAATGCATTTTAACTCTGAGCTGTTCCAAACAGAACGTAAACAGTGTAATTGGTCACCATTAAAATCCCTCCCTATAAATAAAGCAGTTGAATACTTTAATTCCACATTCTTAACAATCCTGGACCATCACGCCCCAACACGTTCTACTAGAAATAAAGCTAAACCTGCTCCATGGCTCTCTAACAATACTAGGCAACTAATCCTTTGCAGAAACAAATCCTGGGCAAAATGGCATACTACTAAAATTCCTATAGATCACCAAACCTTTAGACAACATAGAAATAATACAAAAAAGCCATCCTACTAGATAAAAAGAACTACTATCTCCAACTACAACAATCCTCCCTCAAGGAACCACAAAAAGTTTGGACTAGTATTAACAAACTTCTTTACCCAGGTGAAACTATTACCCCCAACCCTCTAGGTTCTAACCCTGACAATCTAACACAAACAGCTAATGCCTTCAATTCTTTCTTCACTAACACTATCCAAACTCTTGCTAGCCATCTATCCCCCGATACTTCCAATCTGCCAACTCCCACTACCAAACCACCCCCATTATTTCATTTAGAACCAGTGCCCACATCCTATATCTGCTCCTTTCTCCAAAAGCTAAAACCAACTACCCCCACAGGTGATAAACTCCCAGCTGAATTCCTGCAAAAAGGAGCTAAAGCTATAGCTTATCCCATCTCCATACTGATAAATAGAACCATAAAGGAAGGTACTATCCCATCTATCTGGAAAATTTCTCATATCATCCCACTACATAAAGGTGGGAACTCCAATGACTTTTCCAACTTTCATCCCATAGCTCTACTGTCCCCACTTGCAAAAATGGTGGAAATGTGCATCCACAAACAACTACTTAACCACCTTCTCCATCACAACCTACTTGCTAACTGTCAACACGGATTCAGACCTTTCCACAGTACCACTACTGCCCTGCTATCCTTCACAAACTGTATCAACGAAAACCGTAAAAAAAATATTCTTTCCTCTGCTGTCTTTGTTGATTTATCTAAAGCTTTTGATATGGTTAATCACCAACTCCTTCTACATATACTGAGGTCCCTTTCACTTGACCCTCTATCTATGAACTGGTTCATATCTTACCTTGAAAACCGACAGCAGGCTGTACTCTGGCAAAATAAACTATCTAATCACCTTTCTATCTCACTAGGTGTTCCACAGGGCTCCATATTAGGCCCTCTCTTGTTTTCCATTTATATCAACGAACTCCATTCAGCCATTCCACTCTCCACTTGCATTCAATATGCAGATGACTCTACTATAATCTGTTCAGCCACTTCCCAGGCCGAACTTCAGTATCTTACACAAAAAGCCTTCAATACCGTAGAACATTGGTTCTCTAACCGCTGCCTCCTACTATACCCCAGAAAAACTAATCTATTACTCTTCACACCAACCCAAAAGTCCGCCCCTCTACATTTCACTCTCGCATCCAATAATGGTACTCTTATTTCTCCAGACCCAACTACTAAACTCTTAGGAATTACAATTGACAATTATCTCAACTTTGATAATCACATAAATACCACAATAAGATTATTTAACAGAAAACTAGGATCCCTCTACAGAATCAAACCCTTTCTTACACCAGTAGCTAGGACTGCTATAGCTAGAACTCACCTAATCTCAACCCTACTCTATGCCTTTCCTATATAAACCAACTTCTCTAAAAATAACCTTAACAAACTAGCTATATCCTATAATAATATTGCCAGATTTGCTACAGGCTCTCCTTTCAGAATTCATCACTGTCTGAATCTAAAACAACTAGACTGGTTAGAATTTCTTAACCAGCTTCAATTCCACCAACTTACTATAACCCATAAGACCCTGTATCAACCCAGCAATACTCCAATACTCTCTAGCCTCATTACACCTTATAATAATCTCAAGAATCTATGCTCCTCAAACAAAATGTTGATTAATACTACCAAATCAAAAAACTCAGCAGGTGACTCCTTGTTCTCTAACTCTGTCAGAATAGTATGGAATCAACTACTGCCTGACCTCACATCTCAGACCTCACTCCCACTTTTTGAAAGAAATCTAAAACTATTTCTCAATAACCACTGGTTATGCTCCTGTACCAACCCTGACTAACATTTTTTTCTTGACTCTAATTTTCAACCTACATCTACTACAACCTTCCTATAATGCTTCTATATACTAGGTTTTGCATATAAATTCAATGTTTACAAGTATATTATACCTTCTTTAGTATACTACCCTTAAAATATTTTGATTATGCTATATTTACTAAGAGTAGTTCATCTTCTGTTAAAAAAACAAAATTTAATCAATTTTTGGTATAATGTTTTTATGTAACAATTACTGCTGTTTACATTGTTTCTGTCATATCCTCTATTAATTTTGTATGTTTTCCTGGAGCTTTTCTCCCTGGGCCTCTACTGAAAATGGACATGTATCCAGTTAGACTAGCCCGGTCAACAAATGTAAAATAAATAAAAAATAAAAATTTAGATTAATGAGCATATGGAATAATCCTAATGTGATAATACATGGATGAGATACAGGAGAAGGGGGTTGAATAAGGCAAGTGATCTTGTATACAGAGTTGAGGAAGAGGAGTACAGGTGGAAATGTGTAATTTGGGTGGAAGGGATGGAAAGCCATGGCCCGAAGGCATGAAAATTGCTGCAATTCATGCAACTGAAATTGGCTGTTAAGGCCCGCTAGTAAGGGTTGTTATTTCAGTTCTGATATCTCTGATATATACCAATTCCAATATCACCATATCTCCAAGAAAGGTAATAGTCTGAGAAATGATTTATTATATATAAGTCCAAATTTTCAGTAATTCAGATTCAGTTTCCACATTCTGGGACTTGGTATTCCTAGTAGACAACATTTAAAATGGTTACCATTTCATCACTCCGCTTCAGTTGCAGAGATGCTGGAAGGTGTAGGAGGGGAAATGTTGGTAATGTGAAGAGAAGGAGGCAATAGTCTGCAGATATTTTAAGAGAGTCAGGCACTTAAACATGTATGGCATTGTATAGAGGAATGGGAAAGATAGTATGAGAAGGGAGTCATAGAGTATCAGTTCATACTCTTTAGGTTAGATAGTCTGTGAGAATGAATAAGGAGTCCTATGGCTAAAGGCTGGAAGGGCCTGATAAGCTGGAGAGAAGAGTGGTGAAGGTTAATAATTTGCAAACATATACACATGTATTGACAGCTCAAGGTGGGGATATAGGAAAAAAATTAGGAAGGCTTGAGAGAAAGTACTGGTCAGTTATACAACAGGATAATATTGATAATATTTATAAGTGTATTATGTCAGTTTCTTGGGAATGTGGTGAGCATTCAAGATAGTGGTAAAAATGTTACTCAACAACCAAACAATACCAATAACCAACATAAAGATAATGTTAGAATAATACAGTCACCAGCCAAATGTTGCCAAGCAATAATATTTTATTAAACGCTTTATAAAATACTATTGCTTGACAACATTTGGCTGGTGACGGCATAATTCTAATGTTATCTTTTTGTTGGCTGTGAGCATAGTGGGTATCACAAATTTTATAATGTTTCATTAGAGTATATGCCTTGTCAGGTGGTTATAGTTAAAAAGGTGATAGTTTCTCCAAAAGAAGGGTGGAGGTTGGAGGAAAACAAAATTTAAGGATTACAATATGTTTATAAAAAGATGATAAGAAGAGATACTCTCTCTGGTTCCCAAGCTCTACAACTCTCATAGTTATATTCCTATGAGCCTATCTAAGCTCTCAACAATTTCTATAGCTTCTCTCTAAGCTCTCAACAACTCCTACAGCTACCCTCACACAGCCCAACCTTGTAAATATTGTAAATAGCATTCTAATGTTGATGTGTGTATGTAAAGCATATTTACATTTTCTTAAAAGGTTTGTATATAAACTGTTTCCACACCTAACACATATGAAACTGTATGATCCCTACCTTCAAGCTTAATGAATTTGTTGACTATGAATGATATTGAATGCATTTATGAGTAACTATTCTTCATAATAGTATCTTTAATATTAACTATCAGTTGTATCTAAATTGTATAATGCATCTTGGAGCTTTTCTCCCCGGGTCTCCACTGAAAATGGGTCAATTCGGCCCAGTGGACTTCCCC
The DNA here is from genome assembly GCF_019279795.1 of Protopterus annectens. Classification (NCBI taxonomy): domain Eukaryota; kingdom Metazoa; phylum Chordata; order Ceratodontiformes; family Protopteridae; genus Protopterus; species Protopterus annectens. Next base: position 1,908,060,529 of record NC_056725.1, read on the forward strand.
GGTAATCAAACTGCAAATAAATAAATAAATAAATATAAAAGATGAGGAAGTAAAACAACAGCTTTTACAAGTTATTTCAATTAATTAGCTAGTTAATTTGTTATAGTATAATACACAGGAGTGAGGCACCAATTTATTTATTTATTTTTATTTATTTTACATTTGTTGACCGTGCTAGGCTAACTGTATATATTTCTATTTTCAGTAAAGGCCCGGGGAGAAAAGCTCCAAGACATATACAAAAAATATGGGGAGATATTAGAGCTTGACAAGAAAATGCAGTTTTTAGAGGTGGAGAGAGCATGCAAGTGTTAGAAAGTGAGGAAGTTTCCAGGAGAAGATGGGCAGTCTGGGGAGTGCTAGTAAAGTAATGGATACATCAGTTCATACAACTAAGTACAAATAAATGGGAATAATAAAAAAAATCACTGCCTTTAGACTAGGAAAAGCTGATATATTTCCAGATGACAGTATGACTTGATATTGAGAGTCATGCTTCTTTCTGCAAAGATCACAGTACACCCAGTAGCAAGAAGAGCACAAAGCTGTTTGAATCATACATCAAAACCACATGCCAACTGCCCCCATTTACAACAGCATGTAAAGGAAATTTAGTAGGCCAATAGCCTCTGATTAATCCTATTTGTTAAAGTAGAAAAGGATTAATGATATTAAGACAAGTTCAAAGCTGATAAAAATGTTAGTTACAGTTTAGTAGTACATTCATGAGAATGATAACTTCAAAGTGCATACCGTTGTAATGCTGTATCCTAGGAAAGAATAACACTATCAGGGCCAAAGATGTCATCTGTACTCTAACAAGAAAAAATTCTGAACAACAGTATACGTTTGGTAAATCATTATCCAAATCAAGTTTAGTTAATGACTAGTTTTACCACTTACTAAAAGGATGGGAAGCATACCTGTCAACTATCGAGGTTTTGACAGTATGCCCAGAATTTTGCCTCATATTTTTGGCCTGTTCCTCATAAAATTTGTGGTTTTCTGACAAATTACTTAGCATTGAAGTCAATAAATGATGGCATACATTTGAGTTCTGGACTTCATATCCTTCATAAAATGCATGCTAACACAAGTCCTGTTATTTTAGCAACTTCCTAAGGTTATAACAGCAATATTTAAAACTTGTCCCTATTTTTGGGCCTTTGTCCCCAAATTATTTTAGGCTTTGCCCAGATTTCTTTCACTAATTGGTTGGGAGGTATGATGGGAAGAAATGATAAGGATTAGTATGCCAAAAACACTTGCCAAACACTCAAATACAGCTCAGTATCAGAACTGCAAGATATGATGCCGTACGTCCCAGCACTTTGAATAAGAAACTGAGATTCAAAAAAGCAAAACAAACAAAAAATAAAACCCAGCAAATTCCAAAAGCCACTATTGTGTACTTTAGTTGTTTTTGTAGGAAGGCTTTGTGCACACCTGCACCCTCAATGTGGAGGCACACCCATCCCTTAGTTTTATATATATATATATATATATATATATATATATATATATATATATATATATATATATAGATAGATATATTTATGTGGAAAGAGCCATATAGGTAATCTTTTGAAATGCTGGGATTTGCACACAGACTACAGGGCCAAAAAAATGAATCAAGTCTGAGATGAGCATTCTTAGAATATTCCATTTTTTTGAAGTGTGATGATCTCATAGTTTATACATGTAAGTTCATGGGTGTGGAGAGCTTGCTGCCCTACAAAAATAAAGGATAAAGGAGAAGAGTTATATTCAAAATTTGCTCTTCTTGATTTTAGGTCTTTTTTTCTTTTTTCTGCCATGCCAGCACTCAGCATTTCACATGCTGATATTTAAATAAGGAACATATATATATATATATATATATATATATATATATATATATATATATATATATATATATATATATATATATATATATATATATATATATATATATATATATATATATATATATATATATACATGTGTGTGTGTGTGTGTGTGTGTGTGTGTGTGTGTGTGTATGTATATTAACTTTGAGATTGCTGCACCTTAGTCTACATTAGCACACAAAGTTCTACTGTTCCAAGTGTCATAAGTTTGGCCTCCTGAATTTAAAGAGGGGCCCTTGTCATGCAGCTAGCTATACTACTGCACAAGGAAGCCTAACATCTGCTAACTAATCAGGGGACCATGTCATACAGCTACACTACTGCCCAAGGAAACCTAACATCTGCTAATATAGTCAGGGGCCCATATCATACAGCTATACTACTGCACAAGGAAACCTACCATCTGCTAACGTAGTCAGGGGCCCATGTCATACAGCTATACTACTGCACAAGGAAACCTAACATCTGCTAACATAGTCAGGGGCCCATGTCATACAGCTATACTACTGCACAAGGAAACCTAACATCTGCTAACATAGTCAGGAGCCCATGTCATACAGCTATATTACTGCACTAGGAAACCTAACATCTGCTAATATAGTCAAGGGCCCATGTCATACAGCTACACTACCGCACAAGGAAACCTAACATCTGCTAATGTAGTCAGGGGCCCATGCCATACAGCTATACTACTGCACAAGGAAACCTAACATCTGCTAACATAGTCAGGGGCCCATGCCATACTACTGCACAAGGAAACCTAACATCTGCTAATGTAGTCAGGGGCCCATGTCATACAGCTATACTACTGCACAAGGAAACCTAACATCTGCTAACTTAGTCAGGGACCCATGTCATACAGCTATACTACTGCACAAGGAAACCTAACAGCTGATAACATAATCAGGGGCCCATGTCATACAGCTATACTACTGCACAAGGAAACCTAACATCTGCTAATGTAGTCAGGGGCCCATGTCATACAGCTATACTACTGCACAAGGAAACCTAACATCTGCTAACATAGTCAGGGGCCCATGTCATACAGCTATACTACTGCACAGGGAAACCTAAACATCTGCCAATGTAATCAGTGCTAAATAAGTGCTTATATAAGGCAGAAGAGCTGTTGCTTAAAAATTAACCAGACTTAAAAACAACTATGATGCTATTCCATATCTGTGACTAACATTTGCTGAAAAAGGCATTTTTGTACAGTGTATATGGCTTCTATAACAGAACTTGCCTGCTACCTTGTGAACACAGCAGAGTTAGGCCACTGGTTTGCACAACAGAAAACTTGACACAGAATAAATATGTCACTTCCAAAGAGATGCTGGTGGTCTGCAAGAGAAACAAAATACTTCTATAACTCAGCACATGTATAAGAAAACATTTTGTTTTAGAGTTTGATGTACTATATCTTTGATACTCAGAGATTATAAACCACAGCTGAGGTATGAGGAGAGCATTGTCCCCACCATGAACATAGATAACTGCCTTTACATCCTTGTTATTTGAGAATAACTGAGAATAGAAACTGTTAAATGTAAAATTATAAATAGCAGTAAGAGGAGTCTAAACCTTCAGGTACTGATTCTTCTTCTATAAAAACACTGAAGAAATAAACTAAGCAGACTTGGACACCAGAATAACTTAGTTTTATTAATGATAAACCCTTTCATCCAACAACTGGACTTCCATCAGATCAGCTTTTCAATATAAGCTTTACCTATGGAAAGCTAAATATATATACTAAATGAAAACAAAGAATCACAGGCTGGTGGTAACAGGCGAAGGTGGCATAATTGAAACAGAGATGATTTTTCTGGAATATCACATGAAACCTTTGGCATGCAGAGCTAACTCCTTTGTTTTGGATAGTCATGATTTTTGAGGAAAGCTAAATCTGTTCCTGTTACTCTAGATTTGATTTTGGTGACAATCTGGAGCTGTTCTCCATGGGCCTCCACTGAAAAAGGGCATTATCTCAGTCAGATACTCCCGGTCAACAAATGTAAAATAAATAAATAAAACCAATGCAGAAGCACACTACACCATGCTGTCCCACAAGTACTGTCTAGTAGCCGTAAGAGATATCATGATGAAGGAAACCATAGCCCTCCCAGATCAGATCACCCTGATTTCTGACTTCCTGCATTTGGTGCTGAACAGCAATTTCTTTCTTTTTTTTTTGATTTAACAGCAGTACTTACAAACAGAAATGTGGTACTGTAATGGAAGCAGCTATGGCCCCTAGCCTAGCTAATGCAGCTTTAACTAAGCAGGAGAGTGAAACAGTCTAAAACTCAGAGTTCTGGTGCTTTACCCAATGTTACCTTAGATGCACTGACAATGTTTTTATTGTTTGGGAAGAGTCAGTGAAAGTTCTGAAGAGTTTTTTGTACACAGTGGACATGCAAATGTTTTTTTTTTTTTTTTAATTTACTAGGCTTCATGATTACCATAAGGCTACTTTTCTGGATCTCACTGTTTATAAGTATAAGCGGTCAGAAAAACTGTGCAATGGTTTATTTTGCAAACCCACCTAGTAAGCTTACTGCTTTGGGCCAGAAGCATGCATCCACAAAAGACTAAGCATAATATGATGAAGTCACAGGATATGCAGATTAGATTGCTGGTGTTTCCAAAGAAACAGCTAGTTTTCTAAAGAATCTACAGCACCTCCACAGAGATTTTCTTGAGAGGGATATGAAAGCGGGACTATCAGATGTATTTTGATCTTATTAAGGACCTCACAGCAAGGGAGGACACTTCCTTATATGAACCACAAAGAAGACATGCGATTTCAGAACTCCCTACATTAACCAAATGAAAGAAAAACTGAAAAGAAGTATAACTCTAACTTTCAGAAATCTGTGTCTCCTTGCTGCCTGGAAACTGAAATATATAATCTTTTATTGTGTAGCCATAAAGTTATTTAATTTCAGCTATTTTTCTGAAGTGTTGCTGGATTGAAGTTAACTTCCTGTGGTCCAGTTTCCACTGTTAAAATACATACATTTAAAGAGCTACAATAGTGTATGTACATTTCTGTTATATTCCAGTAGGGCACACTATGGATACATTTCAAGCACTTTGCAAAAATCTTTTTCAGCACACGTCTGTACAAACCTAGTTTGATATATACATGACATATAGTTCTAACACATTTCTAACACAAGCATCTTATATGAATCATGTTGATATTCACAAATGACACATAATTATTTACAAAATTCCAGATTACTGTGCTGGCAGTATTTCCCTTTGTCACACCACAAGCTCCTACTTACACTTATCAGCGGTAACAGAACTTGTCAGAGATTTGGGATACATGGCTAGGATTGAAAAGACTCTAGTGGTCATTAGCCTAGTACACACCTATGAGCTTATGAACTTATGAATACCGCGTCCATGACTGTGGAGCACTGAGGAGACCATTGCACCACTGAGTACATCTTACCAACCATGGCATTATGAGTCCCTAAAATGTAATGTTCATACTTCTTTGGTTGCATAGGAAGCTATGTCAGCTGAGTGAACTTCTTCTAGTGATTGATTTCTTTTTCTGAATTGACCACTCTCTACAGAGTGACCTTAGGTGACTCGTTTACAGAAGGACACTGACAACCAAATACCTGATGAAGTTTATGTTTTAAAGGTGTCTTGAATGCTTCATGTACTTGCTGTACGTTGAGTCTTGTTTGAGTTTCATTAAATTATAGAATGATGATCTAAGTGTATGAAGATCAGGGTTTAGAATCTTTCATGATTATCTGTAACATAATTCTATAGTTGATTATGTAAATGCATAATAAATTTAAAAATTGATAGAATAACTACAAACAGCCTTAAGGCAATCATTCTGATTGCTACATTATGCTCACTGAGGAAAAGTGCAGCCTTTCCTTTCCAAGTGCATGATGAGAACAAAACTACTACATGACCATCAGTGTGGTATCAAAATATTTATTGTGGGTCTCCTGTGACACCCCTTATGGAGTTGTTATAGTGTCACTGGAAGGTTACATGTGACACTCAATGACATGTTGTTATACCATGGGGCAAATACAATGGCATTACATCACTACATTTATTATACCAAAAGCAAGCACTGGAAATCACTGCAGAAAGAAATCTGATATGGTAAAGTAATGTGAGAATCATATCTCTGGACTCAATTTATCTGCCTTCTTCTCACTCACCCTCTGTCTCTTTCTCTCTCTTCGTAGTCATTAACTGCAAAGCTTCTGTCATATACCCTTATTGATCCCATTTAAACAGTAGTTCTTCAAGTTTCTAAATCTTGTTTCTTCAGAACAATGTATGAATAATATAGTTCATCTCCCTTTACTGGATTCCATTGCATATTAACTAATATGGAGGAATCAGTCCTTGTTTTCTATACAATGTTAAACAAATGAGCTCAGACATATGGTGTAGAGAGATAAATTCCTGACTGTGATTTAAATGCCACTTTATCAAATAGGTACACAGGTGCTGGGGGGAGGGTAAGTTTAAGAGAATGGAATGAGTAGCTGACACTGGCCTGCCTATTCTAGGAGAAGGAGGCAGTTTGGCTAACTGTACCAGGGCCATCTACAGGAGAGTAAGAGCATCATTTGTAGCCACAGGTCTGTTAATTTCAGAATTGTGCAGTGGTGTGAGTGCAGTATCGGCAAATATAGGCATGTACTGCTGTGTGCATGTGCGCCCTACCCCTGTGAATATTAACAGCAGAATACACAAGCCACTGATGCAAGGGGGTTATGGAAGGACCCAGATATCTGACATGCAGATGATGGCTTCTACTTCTGGTTTTATTAACTGTCATTCCAGGAGATGAAATAGGTCATAGAGCTCTCCTCCACAGAGAATGTATGGGTCAACAGATCAGTCAATGGCAGGACTCAACAGACATCAGCGGGGGTAATAGTAAAATGCTAAATGAAAGCTGCAATGGCATTGAGATGATTATAATGAGCATTGCTTTTACATCTATGTGTTTCTTATTCAAAACCTAGTAATAGAACTAGGGTATGACTTTATAACAGACAACAAAGAGTTCTGGTGCTTTACCCGATGTTACCTTAGATGCACTGACAATGTTTTTATTGTTTGGGAACTGTCAGTGAACGTTCTGAAGAGTTTTTTGTACACACTGGACATGCAAATTTTTTTTTTTTTTTTTATTTACTAGGCTTCATGATTACCATAAGACTACTTTTCTGGATCTCATTGTTTATAAGTACATGTGGTCAGAAAAACTGTGCAATGATTTATTTTGCAAACCCACCTAAGTAAACTTACTGCTTTGGGCCAGAAGCATGCATCCACAAATGACTAAGCATAATATGATGAAGTCACAGGATATGCAGATTGCTCATGTTTCCAAAGAAACAGCTAGTTTTCTAAAGAATCTGCAGCACCTCCACAGAGATTTTCTTGAGAGGCATATGAAAGCGGGACTATCAGATGCATTTTGATCTTATTAAGGACCTCACAGCAAGGGAGGACACTTCCTTATATGAACCACAGAGAAGACATGCGATTTCAGAGCTCCCTACATTAACCAAATGAAAGAAAAACTGAAAAAAAAGTATAACTCTAACTTTCAGAAAGCTGTCCATGAAATAAAAAGGACAATTCTTAAATACTGTTCTGGTATGTCTAGTTATAGACTCATAAGCCAGATTCTGGACCCTGGTCCTTATTTCATTTTCAAAAAAAGGCATGAGCATTAGATCTTACTTTGAAGGGTTGTTCAAAAAAGGACAGTATGGAAATTATTGGTACTAAATGTGGGCATCTTTTTGTACCCTTTGTGAGTTTATGAGCTGCACAGACTTTCCCACCTTCCCCAGCACAGGTAAGAAATATAACAGCAAAGTGACTAGGAATTGCAACAGCAAAAATACTGTTTACAGAGCCCAGTGGTCCAAATGTCAGTCTTTTCACACTGAGAAGGCTATTTCTAAGTTTACAAGGAGGATAGCCCAGTATACACCTGAAATAAAAATACCAAGCAAGAGTCCTATTGCAAAACACAGCAGTGAATCCCTAGGTCATTCTTTTATCACATTTAGGACATGCTCAGGATGGATCAACTCAATGGTAACTGCAATGGCATTCTGTAAAAGAAAGAGCTGGATTGGTAAATTCACTTTAATACCTATAACCCACCTGCACTTAATTCTGCATGTTCAATTAAATGCATTCTTCAGCTTAAGAAACTGGACCACAAATTATTTTATTAATGATGATAACTTGTCATGTTTGCTCTGGCCTTCACATTTCTCAATTTGTATTACATTTTTATGCTTTCTGCTTGTTATATGTACTGCTACAACATATACATATTCATTCTGACACATACATACACACACACACACACACACACACACACACACACACACACACACACACACACACACACACACACACACACACACACACACACACACTATTCCCTCACTAATAAGAGTTATCTAAAGTCCTTAGTTGATAATTCTTTAAATATTTTGTAGCTTTGAGACAGTCAGTTATTCTAGAGTCTTTTATTCTGAGAGATGAACAATATGGTGTTTTGAAGTTCATCCTAACCCAAATGGATACTATTTGCAAACATTGTCCACAATTACACAGGGCTGATGCATTGTCCAAACCATATACCACAGTCATGCCTGATTCATATAGGTATCAATCAACAATGGCAGGATTTTATTCATAACTGCAAACTGGAAGTAGCTAGTAGCCAGAGTATGCATTTGATATTAAGATGACTACCCAATACCACAATTCATAGATCCAGGACTCACAGAACAGATACAAGAAGAGGAACATAGTGTTTTATAGACACTACTGCATATCTATGGCAACTGAAACACCACACATGACCATGATATCCTTGTAAATTTGAAGTATTGCTCAGTAGTGTACACCAGCATAACAATGGCATTACAACTACTGGGAAAAAGCTTCCCAGATATTCATTATAATAAAGTGCTTCACAGAGACATCTCATAACAAAATAATGTATACACAAGCATGGCACTGGAGCTACACAATAGCACAAAATCAACTCAATAACAGCACCACATCCCTATTAGCAAAATTTGCACTAGATGTCAGCCCTTTTATTTGTATTATATTTTAATGACCACATCTCTGCAGTCATGGCTTGAGAGGCTGAAATGTTTATGGATGGGAGATGGGGGACAGGAAATTCATCCCTGGTTTAGCACCTATGTCTCTAATGGACACAGGTAGCTTATAAATGGTTCATCTCCCTGGACCCTGCTTGTAAATGTTTCATACCCCATGTGATGCCCTACCACTGGACCAGTAATCAAGGAGTCTCAATCCTCACCAATGGCACCAGTAGGGGATGTACACTGAGAGGATTACAAGGTACACACAGTATTTCCAGATGCATCTCTCTGCATCAAGTGCAATTTTCCTTAAGAGCACACAGAGACCACAATCAGTCCGGTGCTGGTTTCTCCCTCTTTCTTCACATCCCCAATAAGACTTTCCACTGGTAAAGCTATAGAGTTGAGATCTCAGCTGAGTGGCCAAACCAAGACCTCCAGCACCCTCTCTGTCCAACCAGTGCTTTGTGTCCCTGCCCAAGTAGCTGGCACACACACTCTTTGAAGTTTGATTTATACACACACATACCTGGGAAAGGCTGGCACAGGTTTACTAGCTATGCCCCCTTTTTGCCCAGACTATAAAGTAATTATCACTGCCACCAGCCAGCTCCTTATCAGCTACTTTAAGGCCCTTAACAAAGGGTGTCCAATCTTACTGTGTAATGTTACTATTAATGCAAATGGTAGTTTGACCAAGAACAAGGCTATTAGGAGTGGCCTACACAGTGTCACCAAATAAATATTCAAGTACTCTCAGAACTTGAATATCTCTACACAGATCAGCCACAATGAAAGGTTTAAATATATTTAATAATAAGTAATAAAACATCAAGACAATACTAAATATATATTTACAGTGACATCAGAGTTCAAAATCACAGGAAATATTTAAAGCAACATTGCAGGACAGTCTCAAATAAATAAAGAAAAATATCTACAGAATATCCTGTGTCTCACTCAGAGACCAGTCAAATTAATATCTAAATATTACTGCTGGGATAGCTTTTAGAAAGACATCATTTCTTGTCATCTGACTCTACCCCAGGTGAAACCCCCACTGCTGGAAGCTAGCAGTATTTAGCATCTCAGATCTCTGGCAGATGTGGGAAGTCATAAAACAATCGCATTCCTTCACATTTCAAAACTAGCAATTATTTCAATTTAAAGATAATAAAGAAAACTTCCTAGTACATACATTGTGTCTCCTTGCTGCCGGGAAACTGAAATATATCATATTTTATTACGTATCCATAAAGTAATTTAATTTCAGCTATTTTTCTGAAGTTTTGCTGGATTGAAGTTAGCTTCCTGTGCTCCAGTTTCCACAGTTAAAATATGTACATTTAAAGAGCTACACTAGTGCATGTACATTTCTGTTATATTCCAGTAGGGCACACTATGGATACATTTCAAGTACTTTGCAAAAATCTTTTTTCAGCACACGTCTGTACAAACCTAGTTTGATATATACATGACATATAGTTCTAATACATTTCTAACACAAGCATCTTATATGAATCATGTTGATATTCACAAATGACACATAATTATTTACAAAATTCCAGATAACTGTGCTGGCAGTATTTCCCTTTGTCACACCCCAAGCTCCTACTTACACTTACCAGCGGTAACAGAACTTGTCAGAGATTTGGGATACATGGCTAGGATTGAAAAGGCTCTAGTGGTCATTAGCCTAGTACACACCTATGAGCTTATGAACTTATGAATATCGCTGTCCATGACTGTGGAGCACTGAGGAGACCATTGCACCACTGAGTACATCTTACCAACCATGGCATTATGAGTCTCTAAAATGTAATGCTCATACTTCTTTGGTTGCATAGGAAGCTATGTCAGCTGAGTGAACTTCTTCTAGTGATTGATTTCTTTTTCTGAACTGACCACTCTCTACAGAATGACCTTAGGTGACTCGTTTACAGAAGGACACTGCCAACCAAATACCTGATGAAGTTTAATGTTTTAAAGGTGTCTTGAATGCTTCATGTACTTGCTGTACATTGAGTCTTGCTTGAGTATCATTAAATTATAGAATGATGATGTAAGTGTATGAAGATCAGGGTTTAGAATCTTTCATGATTATCTGTAACATAATTCTATAGTTGATTATGTAAATGCATAATAAATTTAAAAATTGATAGAATAACTACAAACAGCCTTAAGGCAATCATTCTGATTGCTACATTATGCTCACTGAGGAGAAGTGCAGTCTTTCCTTTCCAAGTGCATGATGAGAACAAAACTACTACATGACCATCAGTGTGGTATCAAAATATTTATTGTGGGTCTCCTGTGACACCCCTTATGGAGTTGTTATAGTGTCACTGGAAGGTTACAAGTGACACTCAATGACCTGTTGTTATACCATGGGGCAAATACAATGGCATTACATCACTACATTTATTATACCAAAAGCAAGCACTGGAAATCACTGCAGAAAGAAATCTGATATGGTAAAGTAAGGTGAGAATCATATCTCTGGACTCAATTTATCTGTCTTCTCACTCACCCTCTGTCTCTTTCCCTCTCTTTGTAGTCATTAACTGCAAAGCTTCTGTCATATCCCCTTATTGATTCCATTTAAACAGTAGTTCTGCAAGTTTCTAAATCTTGTTTCTTCAGAACAATGTATGAATAATATAGTTCATCTCCCTTTACTGGATTCCATTGCATATAACTAATATGGAGGAATCAGTCTTTGTTTTCTATGCAATGTTGAACAAATGAGCTCAGACATGTGGTGTAGAGAGATAAATTCCTGACCGTGATTTAAATGCCACTTTATCAAATAGGTACACAGGTGCTGGGGGGAGGGTAAGTTTAAGAGAATGGAATGAGTAGCTGACACTGCTCTGCCTATTCTAGGAGAAGGAGGCATTTTGGCTAACTGTACCAGGGCCATCTACAGGAGAGTAAGAGCATAATTTGTAGCCACAGGTCTGTTAATTTCAGAACTGTGCAGTGGTGTGAGTGCAGCAGTGCAGCATCGGCAAATATAGGCATGTACTGCTGTGTGTATGTGCGCCCTACCCCTGTGAATATTAACAGCAGAATACACAAGCCACTGATGCAAAGGGGTTATGGAAGGACCCAGATATCTGACATGCAGATGATGGTTCCTACTTCTGGTTTTATTAACTGTCATTCCAGGAGATGAAATAGGTCATAGAGCTCTCCTCCACAGAGAATGTATGGGTCAACAGATCAGTCAATGGCAGGACTCAACAGACATCAGTGGGGGTAATAGTAAATGCTAAATAAAAGCTGCAATGGCATTGAGATGATTATAATGAGCATTGCTTTTACATCTATGTGTTTCTTATTCAAAACCTAGTAATAGAACTAGGGTATGACTTTATAACAGACAACAAAGAGTACTGGTGCTTTACCCAATGTTACCTTAGATGCACTGACAATGTTTTTATTGTTTGGGAAGAGTCAGTGAAAGTTCTGAAGAGTTTTTTGTACACACTGGACATGCAAATTTTTTTTTTTTTTTTTATTTACTAGGCTTCATGATTACCATAAGGCTACTTTTCTGGATCTCACTATTTATAAGTACATGTGGTCAGAAAAACTGTGCAATGATTTATTTTGCAAACCCACCTAAGTAAACTTACTGCTTTGGGCCAGAAGCATGCATCCACAAATGACTAAGCATAATATGATGAAGTCACAGGATATGCAGATTGCTCATGTTTCCAAAGAAACAGCTAGTTTTCTAAAGAATCTGCAGCACCTCCACAGAGATTTTCTTGAGAGGCATATGAAAGCGGGACTATCAGATGTATTTTGATCTTATTAAGGACCTCACAGCAGGGGAGGACACTTCCTTATATGAACCACAAAAAAGACATGCGATTTCAGAACTCCCTACATTAACCAAATGAAAGAAAAACTGAAAAAAAGTATAACTCTAACTTTCAGAATGTGTCCATGAAATAAAAAGGATAATTCTTAAATACTGTTCTGGTATGTCTAGTTATAGACTCATAAGCCAGATTCTGGACCCTGGTCCTTATTTCATTTTCAAAAAAAGGCATGAGCATTCGATCTTACTTTGAAGGGTTGTTTAAAAAAGGACAGTATGGAAATTATTGGTACTAAATGTGGGCATCTTTTTGTACCCTTTGTGAGTTTATGAGCTGCACAGACTTTCCCACCTTCCCCAGCACAGGTAAGAAATATAACAGCAAAGTGACGAGGAATTGCAACAGCAAACATACTGTTTACAGAGCCCAGTGGTCCAAATGTCAGTCTTTTCACACTGAGAAGGCTATTTCTAAGTTTACAAGGAGGATAGCCCAGTATACACCTGAAATAAAAATACCAAGCAAGAGTCCTATTGCAAAACACAGCAGTGAATCCCTAGGTCATTCTTTTATCACATTTAGGACTTGCTCAGGATGGGTCAACTCAATGGTAACTGCAATGGCATTCTGTAAAAGAAAGAGCTGGATTGGTAAATTCACCTTAATACCTATAACCCACCTGCACTTAATTCTGCATGTTCAATTAAATGCATTTTTCGGCTTAAGAAACTGGACCACAAATTATTTTATTAATGATGATAACTTGTCATGTTTGCTCTGGCCTTCACATTTCTCAATTTTTATTACATTTTTTATGCTTTCTGCTTGTTCTATGTACTGCTACAACATATACATATTCATTCTGGCACATACATACAGACACACACACACACACACACACACACACACGCACACACACACTATGCCCTCACTAATAAGAGTTATCCAAAGTCCTTAGTTGATAATTTTTTAAATATTTTGTAGCTTTGAGACAGTCAGTTATTCTAGAGTCTTTTATTCTGAGAGATGAACAATATGGTGTTTTGAAGTTCATCCTAACCCAAATGGATACTATTTGCGAACATTGTCCACAATTACACAGGGCTGATGCATTGTCCAAACCATATACCACAGTCATGCCTGATTCATATAGGTATCAATCAACAATGGCAGGATTTTATTCATAACTGCAAACTGGAAGTAGCTAGTAGCCAGAGTATGCATTTGATATTAAGATGACTACCCACTACCACAATTCATAGATCCAGGACTCACAGAACAGACACAAGAAGAGGAACATAGTGTTTTATCGACACTACTGCATATCTATGGCAACTGAAACACCACACATGACCATGATATCCTTGTAAATTTGAAGTATTGCTCAGTAGTGTACACCAGCATAACAATGGCATTACTACTACTGTGAAAAAGCTTCCCAGATATCCATTATAATAAAGTGCTTCACAGAGACATCTCATAACAAAATAATGTATACACAAGCATGGCACTGGAGCTACACAATAGCACAAAATCAACTCAATAACAGCACCACATCCCTATTAGCAAAATTTGCACTAGATGTCAGCCCTTTTATTTGTATTATATTTTAATGACCACATCTCTGCAGTCATGGCTTGAGAGGCTGAAATGTTTATGGATGGGAGATGGGGGACAGGAAATTCATCCCTGGTTTAGCACCTATGTCTCTAATGGACACAGGTAGCTTATAAATGGTTCATCTCCCTGGACCATGCCTGTAAATGTTTCATACCCCGTGTGATGCCCCACCACTGGACCAGTAATCAAGGAGTCTCAATCCTCACCAATGGCACCAGTAGGGGATGTACACTGAAAGGATGACAAGGTACACACAGTATTTCTAGATGCAGCTCTCTGCATCAAGTGTAATTTTCCTTAAGAGCACACAGAGACCACAGTCAGTCCGGTGCTGGTTTCTCCCTCTTTCTCCACATCCCCAATAAGACTTTCCACTGGCACAGCTATAGAGTTGAGATCTCAGCTGAGTGGCCAAACCAAGACCTCCAGCACCCTCTCTGTCCAACCAGTGCTTTGTGTCCCTGCCCCAGTAGCTGGCACACACACTCTTTGAAGTTTGATTTATACACACACATACCTGGGAAAGGCTGGCACAGGTTTACTAGCTATGCCCCCTTTTTGCCCAGACTATAAAGTAATTATCACTGCCACCAGCCAGCTCCTTATCAGCTACTTTAAGGCTCTTAACAAAGGTTGTCCAATCTTACTGTGTAATGTTACTATTAATGCAAATGGTAGTTTGACCAAGAACAAGGCTATTAGGAGTGGCCTACACAGTGTCACCAAATAAATATTCAAGTACTCTCAGAACTTGAATATCTCTACACAGATCAGCCACAATGAAAGGTTTAAATATATTTAATAATAAGTAATAAAACATCAAGACAATACTAAATATATATTTACAGTGACATCAGAGTTCAAAATCACAGGAAATATTTAAAGCAACATTGCAGGACAGTCTCAAATAAATAAAGTAAAATATCTACAGAATATGCTGTGTCTCACTCAGAGACCACTCAAATTAATATCTTAAATATTACTGCTGGGATAGCTTGCAGAATGACATCATTTCTTGTCATCTGACTCTACCCCAGGTGAAACCCCCACTGCTGGAAGCTAGCAGTATTTAGCATCTCAGATCTCTGGCAGATGTGGGAAGTCATAAAACAATCGCATTCCTTCACATTTCAAAACTAGCAATTATTTCAATTTAAAGACAATAAAGAAAACTCCCTAGTACATACATTGTGTCTCCTTGCTGCCTGGAAACTGAAATATATCATATTTTATTGCGTAGCCATAAAGTAATTTAATTTCAGCTATTTTTCTGAAGTTTTGCTGGATTGAAGTTAACGTCCTGTGCTCCAGTTTCCACAGTTAAAATATATACATTTAAAGAGCTAGACTAGTGCATGTACATTTCTGTTATATTCCAGTAGGGCACACTATGGATACATTTCAAGTACTTTGCAAAAATCTTTTTCAGCACACGTCTGTAGAAACCTAGTTTGATATATACATGACATATAGTTCTAATACATTTCTAACACAAGCATCTTATATGAATCATGTTGATATTCACAAATGACACATAATTATTTACAAAATTCCAGATAACTGTGCTGGCAGTATTTCCCTTTGTCACACCCCAAGCTCCTACTTACACTTATCAGCGGTAACAGAACTTGTCAGAGATTTGGGATACATGGCTAGGATTGAAAAGGCTCTAGTGGTCATTAGCCTAGTACACACCTATGAGCTTATGAACTTATGAATACCGCTGTCCATGACTGTGGAGCACTGAGGAGACCATTGCACCCCTGAGTACATCTTACCAACCATGGCATTATGAGTCCCTAAAATGTAATGTTCATACTTCTTTGGTTGCATAGGAAGCTATGTCAGCTGAGTGAACTTCTTCTAGTGATTGATTTCTTTTTCTAAATTGACCACTCTCTACAGAATGACCTTAGGTGACTCGTTTACAGAAGGACACTGCCAACCAAATACCTGATGAAGTTTATGTTTTAAAGGTGTCTTGAATGCTTCATGTACTTGCTGTACGTTGAGTCTTGTTTGAGTTTCATTAAATTATAGAATGATGATCTAAGTGTATGAAGATCAGGGTTTAGAATCTTTCATGATTATCTGTAACATAATTCTATAGTTGATTATGTAAATGCATAATACATTTAAAAATTGATAGAATAACTACAAACAGCCTTAAGGCAATCATTCTGATTGCTACATTATGCTCACTGAGGAGAAGTGCAGTCTTTCCTTTCCAAGTGCATGATGAGAACAAAACTACTACATGACCATCAGTGTGGTATCAAAATATTTATTGTGGGTCTCCTGTGACACCCCTTATGGAGTTGTTATAGTGTCACTGGAAGGTTACAAGTGACACTCAATGACCTGTTGTTATACCATGGGGCAAATACAATGGCATTACATCACTACATTTATTATACCAAAAGCAAGCACTGGAAATCACTGCAGAAAGAAATCTGATATGGTAAAGTAATGTGAGAATCATATCTCTGGACTCAATTTATCTGTCTTCTCACTCACCCTCTGTCTCTTTCTCTCTCTTCGTAGTCATTAACTGCAAAGCTTCTGTCATATACCCTTATTGATCCCATTTAAACAGTAGTTCTTCAAGTTTCTAAATCTTGTTTCTTCAGAACAATGTATGAATAATATAGTTCATCTCCCTTTACTGGATTCCATTGCATATTAACTAATATGGAGGAATCAGTCCTTGTTTTCTATACGATGTTGAACAAATGAGCTCAGACATATGGTGTAGAGAGATAAATTCCTGACTGTGATTTAAATGCCACTTTATCAAATAGGTACACAGGTGCTGGGGGGAGGGTAAGTTTAAGAGAACGGAATGAGTAGCTGACACTGGCCTGCCTATTCTAGGAGAAGGAGGCAGTTTGGCTAACTGTACCAGGGCCATCTACAGGAGAGTAAGAGCATCATTTGTAGCCACAGGTCTGTTAATTTCAGAACTGTGCAGTGGTGTGAGTGCAGCATCGGCAAATATAGGCATGTACTGCTGTGTGTATGTGCGCCCTACCCCTGTGAATATTAACAGCAGAATACACAAGCCACTGATGCAAGGGGGTTATGGAAGGACCCAGATATCTGACATGCAGATGATGGTTCCTACTTCTGGTTTTATTAACTGTCATTCCAGGAGATGAAATAGGTCACAGAGCTCTCCTCCACAGAGAATGTATGGGTCAACAGATCAGTCAATGGCAGGACTCAACAGACATCAGTGGGGGTAATAGTAAATGCTAAATAAAAGCTGCAATGGCATTGAGATGATTATAATGAGCATTGCTTTTACATCTGTGTTTCTTATTCAAAACCTAGTAATAGAACTAGGGTATGACTTTATAACAGACAACAAAGAGTTCTGGTGCTTTACCCAATGTTACCTTAGATGCACTGACAATGTTTTTATTGTTTGGGAAGAGTCAGTGAAAGTTCTGAAGAGTTTTTTGTACACAATGGACATGCAAAGTTTTTTTATTTTTTTTTTTTATTTACTAGGCTTCATGATTACCATAAGGCTACTTTTCTGGATCTCACTATTTATAAGTACATGTGGTCAGAAAAACTGTGCAATGATTTATTTTGCAAACCCACCTAAGTAAACTTACTGCTTTGGGCCAGAAGCATGCATCCACAAATGACTAAGCATAATATGATGAAGTCACAGGATATGCAGATTGCTCGTGTTTCCAAAGAAACAGCTAGTTTTCTAAAGAATCTGCAGCACCTCCACAGAGATTTTCTTGAGAGGCATATGAAAGCGGGACTATCAGATGTATTTTGATCTTATTAAGGACCTCACAGCAGGGGAGGACACTTCCTTATATGAACCACAAAGAAGACATGCGATTTCAGAACTCCCTACATTAACCAAATGAAAGAAAAACTGAAAAAAAGTATAACTCTAACTTTCAGAATGTGTCCATGAAATAAAAAGGATAATTCTTAAATACTGTTCTGGTATGTCTAGATATAGACTCATAAGCCAGATTCTGGACCCTGGTCCTAATTTCATTTTCAAAAAAAGGCATGAGCATTCGATCTTACTTTGAAGGGTTGTTCAAAAAAGGACAGTATGGAAATTATTGGTACTAAATGTGGGCATCTTTTTGTACCCTTTGTGAGTTTATGAGCTGCACAGACTTTCCCACCTTCCCCAGCACAGGTAAGAAATATAACAGCAAAGTGACGAGGAATTGCAACAGCAAAAATACTGTTTACAGAGCCCAGTGGTCCAAATGTCAGTATTTTCACACTGAGAAGGCTATTTCTAAGTTTACAAGGAGGATAGCCCAGTATACACCTGAAATAAAAATACCAAGCAAGAGTCCTATTGCAAAACACAGCAGTGAATCCCTAGGTCATTCTTTTATCACATTTAGGACTTGCTCAGGATGGGTCAACTCAATGGTAACTGCAATGGCATTCTGTAAAAGAAAGAGCTGGATTGGTAAATTCACCTTAATACCTATAACCCACCTGCACTTAATTCTGCATGTTCAATTAAATGCATTTTTAGAAACTGGACCACAAATTATTTTATTAATGATGATAACTTGTCATGTTTGCTCTGGCCTTCACATTTCTCAATTTTTATTACATTTTTTATGCTTTCTGCTTGTTATATGTACTGCTACAACATATACATATTCATTCTGGCACATACATACAGACACACACACACACACACACACACACACACACACACACACACACACACACACACACACACACACACACACTATGCCCTCACTAATAAGAGTTATCTAAAGTCCTTAGTTGATCATTCTTTAAATATTTTGTAGCTTTGAGACAGTCAGTTATTCTAGAGTCTTTTATTCTGAGAGATGAACAATATGGTGTTTTGAAGTTCATCCTAACCCAAATGGATACTATTTGCGAACATTGTCCACAATTACACAGGGCTGATGCATTGTCCAAACCATATACCACAGTCATGCCTGATTCATATAGGTATCAATCAACAATGGCAGGATTTTATTCATAACTGCAAACTGGAAGTAGCTAGTAGCCAGAGTATGCATTTGATATTAAGATGACTACCCAATACCACAATTCATAGATCCAGGACTCACAGAACAGATACAAGAAGAGGAACATAGTGTTTTATAGACACTACTGCATATCTATGACAACTGAAACACCACACATGACCATGATATCCTTGTAAATTTGAAGTATTGCTCAGTAGTGTACACCAGCATAACAATGGCATTACTACTACTGTGAAAAAGCTTCCCAGATATTCATTATAATAAAGTGCTTCACAGAGACATCTCATAACAAAATAATGTATACACAAGCATGGCACTGGAGCTACGCAATAGCAGAAAATCAACTCAATAACAGCACCACATCCCTATTAGCAAAATTTGCACTAGATGTCAGCCCTTTTATTTGTATTATATTTTAATGACCACATCTCTGCAGTCATGGCTTGAGAGGCTGAAATGTTTATGGATGGGAGATGGGGGACAGGAAATTCATCCTTGGTTTAGCGCCTATGTCTCTAATGGACACAGGTAGCTTATAAATGGTTCATCTCCCTGGACCCTGCCTGTAAATGTTTCATACCCCGTGTGATGCCCCACCACTGGACCAGTAATCAAGGAGTCTCAATCCTCACCAATGGCACCAGTAGGGGATGTACACTGAGAGGATGACAAGGTACACACAGTATTTCTAGATGCAGCTCTCTGCATCAAGTGTAATTTTCCTTAAGAGCACACACAGACCACAGTCAGTCCGGTGCTGGTTTCTCCCTCTTTCTCCACATCCCCAATAAGACTTTCCACTGGCACAGCTATAGAGTTGAGATCTCAGCTGAGTGGCCAAACCAAGACCTCCAGCACCCTCTCTGTCCAACCAGTGCTTTGTGTCCCTGCCCCAGTAGCTGGCACACACACACTCTTTGAAGTTTGATTTATACACACACATACCTGGGAAAGGCTGGCACAGGTTTACTAGCTATGCCCCCTTTTTGCCCAGACTATAAAGTAATTATCACTGCCATCAGCCAGCTCCTTATCAGCTACTTTAAGGCCCTTAACAAAGGTTGTCCAATCTTACTGTGTAATGTTACTATTAATGCAAATGGTAGTTTGACCAAGAACAAGGCTATTAGGAGTGGCCTACACAGTGTCACCAAATAAATATGCAAGTACTCTCAGAACTTGAATATCTCTACACAGATCAGCCACAATGAAAGGTTTAAATATATTTAATAATAAGTAATAAAACATCAAGACAATACTAAATATATATTTACAGTGACATCAGAGTTCAAAATCACAGGAAATATTTAAAGCAACATTGCAGGACAGTCTCAAATAAATAAAGAAAAATATCTACAGAATATGCTGTGTCTCACTCAGAGACCACTCAAATTAATATCTTAAATATTACTGCTGGGATAGCTTGCAGAATGACATCATTTCTTGTCATCTGACTCTACCCCAGGTGAAACCCCCACTGCTGGAAGCTAGCAGTATTTAGCATCTCAGATCTCTGGCAGATGTGGGAAGTCATAAAACAATCGCATTCCTTCACATTTCAAAACTAGCAATTATTTCAAAATTATTTAAAACTGTAACTAATTTTGTTACTGGTCTGACAGATCCACTTTTGGTGATTGATTTAAATGCTGCAGGCAGTATTCAAACTGTGAATATGCCTACGAATGATGATTTTGACTCCATTTACCAGGAAGGTGAGAATGCAGCATATAGGCTTAAGGGTTTCCAATGGCAACACTTCCATATGGAAGCTTGCCTACATCATCAAGTAATACCTCAGAGACTACACATTAGATGCATGCTGAGCTATGGTCATACTTTTCCTTCTCTGCTGGCCAAGTGGTAAATAATAAACACAGAAACAAGCTTCATATATATGAATCTTCATATAGAGTTCTTTAGACCACAGGAAGATGAAGTAGCAGAGCTAATTAAACAGAAGCAGGAAGAACTTGAGCATATGAACTTATCCGAAGCTTGCTTTGCTAAATTACAGAACTTGCAGAGCAGGCTAGATGCTTATGATGGTAAGTTAAAAAGCATCAAAAGCCATAAATTAGGCAGAGATTTTAATGATTACAAAAGTAGTAATCTCTTTAATTGGCCAAAAGAATGGAAGGCCAATGGAGCAGAAAGTAAATCAGACAATATTAAAAAGGCTATTAAAGCTAAGGATACTCAACCAGCAGAGAACATTCAAGCACTTGTTGTTGGAACTAAACATCTTGAAATTATTTATTTATTTTTTTTATTTACTTTACATTTGTTGACCGGGCTAGTCTAACTGGATATATGTCCATTTTCAGTAGAGGCTCGGGGAGAAAAGCTCCACATAAAATATACAGCACATTAATAATTCAGTTTCAAGACGTTAAACTTCAATTAAAGATACTAGTCATACAAAACGTGTAGTACAAAGTAAATAAGCATATATGGTATAAGACAGTAGGGAAAAAATAAGATATCACAAACATTTTTTTTTTTTTTTTTTACTAATTCAGAATTGAATCCTAGAGAAAGTATTGGTGACATGACTGCAGTTGCACCACCGGACTCCAGGGGAATAGCTTCTAACATCACTTCCCTGATCTCCAGTAAGGAAAAACAGAGTTCACTTATGGAAGGAAGAACGGCTCTATCTAAAAATAAGGAAAGTACTTCAGTTATGGAAACCACTTCAGTAGTTACTAGATCTAAGGAAGGAGTTCAGCACTTACCTAGTTTACAAAATCTTCCTTTTTTTAATACAGACCAACAACACATGAATGTCATGATCAGATAGCAGGGAAAGGAAAAAACACAAAGTGTTGTAAATAAAGGAGTTGGACCAGATTCTTTGGTCTTTAACATTTCAAAGTGTATTTTAACAGCTGACCAGCTTTTAGTATTAGAGAGGGGTCTGTCTTTTATCCCCTCCATTTGGTCACCACTGAATGAGTTTGTGATTGACGTGAAATGTTTTGGGAGGAATGTTACCCTTGAAGATATTTTTGGCAAAGGCTCAGCTACTAACAAGGAACAAGCTTGTCAGTATAAAAAAACCAAGCACCTTCATTCCGCTCTATCATCCTATGGTGGATATGTTCATTCACCTATGCGAGGATGAGGTGGCTTGACACAGTTTAGCACCCAAGAGCAACCACTTCCTTAATTTAAATCAGAATGAACATCAAGGACTGAGAGAATTGATGGGGAGAAAAGATATTGTCATCAAACCAGCTGACAAAGGAGGTGCGATTGTGGTTATGGACTCTGAGCATTACATCAGTAAGATGAGAGACTTATTAAGTGATAGAGGGATTTAATAAAAACTTAATAAGATAGATCTAATGAAGCTGATTAATGGTGTACGTGATACACTATATGATCTCCTTATGACCAGAAGTATTACCAAAGAGCTCTATGATTTTTTTGACACAACCCACCCTGTAATTCCAATGATTAGTGGACTGCAAAAAATACATAAGAACTTACAGGATTCAACCATGCGTCCCATTGTTTTGGGAAGTGGCTGGCTGACGGAGCCATTATCAGTGTTTTTGGAAGGAGAACTTAAGAGGATCTTATGAAAGGCCACCACGGTCTTGAAGAACACAACACACTTTCTAGGTCTTTTGTTTGAGAAAATGGAAATGAGAAATCATGACGAAGGACTCTTACTGGTTACGCTCGATGTTCAAAGCTTATTCACAGTCATCAAAGCTGTCAGGAGATTTGCTGGCAATAAAATTATGGATGTAAATCTCATCTGCAGTCTGTTAGAACTAGTACCTGTACCATGTCAGGACTGATAACACATTGTTCCAATATTCACAAACACTTGCTAATCCAATGGTATATATATGTTAAATTCCACAAGTCTTGTAGAGCAGCCAACTACATTGACAAAGAGGGATAAAACCCTGACAATAACCTAAACCTGGATTCATTTTTGCAGCCCAGGTAGTTGTAGCAGCTGGCAGGGAAAGGAAGTATGAGGCAAGGCCTGCTGACCTTTGTTTGAAGGAAGAGATAAAGACAGTATGCTGGAGACAGCTGGTCTAGTTGAATGAGAAGGCCATGAGGAGGTATTATCTCTTTAAGAGTGGGTGGGGACACACCTAAAGAGAGGTCAATGCCTAATATACCACAATCACCTTCTGCATGATGCCAGCAGATAGGAGTAAGGCACTGTTTTACACAATCCTTCATGACCGTCAGTGGTAGCACACAGGGTCACTCTTCTGCTTGCAGCTGGTGACACCAGCACAGAGAAAGTGATCACCTGAGCTATGCTGAATAAGTTTGCTATCAGGCAAAGGAGGGCTTAGGGGTACACACGCCCACAAAAGTCAGCCCAACCAATGTAACCTCTATGGAATTACAAGCAAAAAATCAGTCTTGCAGTGAAAAATGTATAGGACGCATAGCATACCACTCAAGTGAGAGACAAGTGGAGTTACAGAAACCTGGACTTAGCAAGTATGCAGAAAAAATACATACCTTTCAACTGTCCAGATTTCTGCAGAATGTACAGACTTTTGCCTCATATATTTGGTCTGTTCTTCATAAAATTTGTGTTTTTCTGGAAAATCCTGAGGGTTGAAGTAACTAAACAATGACAAACATTTGAGTTTCAGACCCCTTCTAAAAACGCATGCTAAAACAAAACCTGTTATTCTATCAACTTTCTAAATTTCTAAGAGCAATATTTAAAACTTGTCTTTATTTTTGGAGTTTTTTCCCTCTTTATCTTTGGCTTTGTCCAGAATTCTTGCAATAAGAGGTTGTGATGTAGAATATCAGACGCAGTTCAGAGTACCACGCAGTATAATCATACTTTTACAGACATACAGCTACTGTCTCTTAGTATGCAGTAGTCTGAACAGCATAAACAAGCACGTGTACACTATTGAACAGTGCACAATGGAAAACAATGAGATGCAGCAAGCTGGTAGTGGTTCATCCATTCTAGTAATGTGGTGCATTGAAAAACTGTAACAGTACACTTACATATCTCTTCTATAGAATACCAGGAGCTATAGTATTCCTTATCACATATTGTTATAATAGGCTTTGTCATGCTGGTAAAACGCAGGTATATGAGTAGAGAACTGGGAAAATAAAACTCACTGTCACGATTACCATATTACTCAAGGGGTCTATATTATAACATCAAAGTCATACAACTTCGAATGTTATAATATCGAACCCAGTCAGAATAACAAATTTTTCCCCAGGGAAAATAATTGCTGTTCCGACAAACATACACACAACACAAGCACACCAAAATAAATAATCCACACACACTTCACAAAACCCTACAATAAACCATACATACACCACTAGCTATCCATTTACGTTAACCCAACCCTAACCCTAAGTTCCGTCACTATCGCACACTCACCTTACCCGCTCCCTAACCCTAACTCACCTACTCCACCCTAACCCTCACATCCACACAATCGCACTCGTACCTGACCCACTCCCTAACTCACCTAACCCACACCCATTCATTCGTACACTTACCTTAACCTGGTCCATAACCTTCGCTCCACAGTCGAGGAAATAGTGAAGCTGCAGAAACAGCCCACCGAATACTTTCCCTAGGAAAGTATTTGGTGTTCTGCAGCTTTGCTATTTCCAGTGTTCGCTCTACTGGGTTTGATATTAATACATTAGAAGTTGTAAGACTTCGATGTTATAATATAGACCCTACTCAAGTACCCACGAGCACCTCTTGCATAATTGTAGAAAGTTTACAAGATTAAATAACATTGGGAATGCGCTGTAGAATATACTGATGGCAGTGGCATACACAGGTAATAGAAAATATGCTCGACATGCATTATGTTTACCAGATAGGATAGCAACTGCAGGTGCAATAAATATTATAGTAGTTTAAAATGTTCTACGTAGCAGTGTTTTCCTTTCCGCTACTCTCGTCTCCTGTATTGTGTGTTAATAAGATGTTAGTGTAGCTGATGGTTGTTAACATTTATTAGAGTTTAGTCTTGAAGAGAAGTTCTGTTATCCTCTTACTGTAGTAGCATTGATGAATTAATCGATGTAGAAAAATTTGTAATTTTGTTCTCTATATTACTTGAGTCTTTTCTGCCTTTTATCACCTAATGTTGTTTTGGCAGGAAGTTCTGTGCAAATATTTTGCAATTCATGCATCTAGTTGGACATTATTCTAGGTAGACAGGTACAGCAAAGACATGTTTAGTCATAGTTTGCATATTACCCATGACTCCTTATCAGTTGCATGCAAAATCCATGCTATATTAACAGAACTGTAAACTAAGGTGCATTCATAGTGTACTTTGGTGGCACTGTTTTGCAGTAGAACATTGTATGCGCACATCGTACAATCATACAATGTTACTACACAAATGAAATGAATATTGCATGTAATCCAAATGATGATGTGAATCTGTGATTTTAGAATAATGTTTTTTTCAGCAACTGGTATGTGAATGGGAAGACATTTGAGGTGAGCCTGACTGTACACAAAGTTGTTGTTAAGGCAATAAATGAGGTAAATTAGGAAATTCTAAAAAAAAAAAAATCAGATATAAGGGGGAGTAGTATACAGGGTTGTTGGTATGGCAATACATGAGGTAAATTATAAAACTCTAAAAATTCAGATATAAGGGGAGTAGTTAAACATGTTATCAGCTTCAAGAATCAGGGAAGTCTGAATGAGGGTATTAGAAATAAAATAGAGGGGTTGCAGCCAGCTGACATAGAGTGATAGAGCGCCAGGGGTAGCGTGTCAGCGTTTATATCACGTTATCGAAAGATGACAATAGTGAATGCTATTTCATTGGCCCCAAAACATCTAAACATAAAAATATCAAACATTCAGAACAGCAAATTTTTTCCCATGGAAACAATTCTCTGCTCCGAAACACATACACACAACACAAGCACATCAGACAAACAGCAACCACACACATACACTTAAATTCCTACATCTAACGCTACACTAAACTAAACATACACTACTATCTACCCACTTACCTTAACCCAAACCCTAACCCTAAGGTCCGTCATTATAACACACTCGCCTAACCCGCGCCTTAATTCTAACTCAGTTAAACCGCCCTAATCCTAAAGTCGGTCACTATCGCACACACGCCTAACCCATGCCCTAACCCTAACTCACTGAACCTGCCCCTAACTCTAACGTACAAACAATCACACACTTATCTGAACCCAACCCGTAACTTTCCACCACAGCGCTAAGAATAGCGAAGCCACAGAAACGGCCAACCAAATTCGTTCCCGAGGAAAGTATTTGCTGTTCTGCAGCTTCGCTATTCTTAGTGTTCGCCGAATAGTGTTTGATATCAGAACATTCAAAGTTTTAATACTTCGATGTTCTGATATAGACCCGTGTGTCAGCAAAGTGAAAAAAGAAGCTGAAAATTCAAATAACCAAAACAGTGGTGCAATCAATACTGCATGGTATGTAAGGCTGGGCAGTAAAGATAGAACATCTAAGGAAGTCAAGGTGGTGGAGACTGAGATGGTTGGAAGGATGTACACTGTGGTACAGAAGAAGAAGAAGAAATGAAGATATCAGAGAGAAGCCAAAGTAGCTCCAATTGCAGAAAAAGTCAAAGAGAACAGACTATAGTGATTTGCTCACATGCAGGAAAGCAAATTATGATTGATGAAGAAGGTTTGTGAGATACAGGAAGAAGGCAAGAAGAAACATGGAGATCTTACAAAGAGATGGGTGGATTGTGTGATAGAAGACTTGTAACAGTCACACATTTCATTGAATTGAGAGAGTGACAGTTGACACAACACCGCAACTCAATATAGAAAATGTGGAAAAAGGGGGTTAAAGAAGATGATGGTGAAGATGCATTCATGCCAAATGTAAGCTTAACATATGTGTATATATATATATATATATATATATATATATATATATATATATATATATATATATACACATATATATATATATATATATATATATATATATAAATACATATATATATATGTATATGTACGTACGCCAAACAGCAATCCAGCACAGGAGCTGCAGGGACCCAGAAAAGTACAGCAAAACAAATAAAATCAGTAGCCAAGGACCAGAAATGGAGTATCAACATTTATTAAAACGCAGCTCAAGAAACACCTAGATTGGTTTTGCTAAAGTGCCATTAAGCAGAAACATATATAACTTCCCACTGTCATCACCTGATACAAAGGCACCGAAAGGAAAAAAAACTAACATTGCACTGTAGGACTTCCAGAAACATCTAAAATGTAAATATAATTACAAAAATATAAATAAATATGGATATACCAATAAAGTAGAAACACAGCTGAAAATTATACATCGACATGCAAACAAAGCACAAATCAGCATCATTAAATAAAATGATCAAAATTGTTCATAGTTATATAATACTTATACCACACTATATCCAGTAAATTGCACTTTAGAGTGTAAACAGTGCCACTAAAACAAAAGTGGCATCTGACTGCAATATAATGCGCTAGTATAATGGACAAGACATCATACATATACTGTACCTTCCGGAACATTAAGAGGATAAATATAGTCACACATTTTTTTCTTTACATATCCATTCTAAGCTAAACTAAAATGAGCACCAATGAAAAATAAAAACATTCCTCATGACCTAAATGTTATACCATATAAATGCAAAGAATAATAAACTAATTATAATAGTAATAATAATGATAATAATGCATAATACATAAACATACAACTGGAAATTATACATTCTCATTCAAGGCAGAAGTCAAATGGACAAAAATAGAGAAAATCCTAAATATTTTCTTCTTATCTAGTACTTCTTCCAGTCAATATCTAGTAGGCTGCATTTTGGATGGAACTTAATCAATAACCGTAAAAATAAATGAGGCCTTGGGTGTACTTTTATGTGCTTAAATAATCCACTGTGTTCACGTACATCACTGAATTGGAGATATATTCATTCCTTTAAAAGACGGAGGTCCTGACAACAGTGAAAGTACTATAGACATATGTAGTGAAGTAAAAACCTTAGGGGTGTCACATCTAATAGTACCTCAAATATAAAAATTTTGGAAGTATTTCTAATGGAGAATGATGCACCAAAAATGCAAATATTGGCAGAAAGAATCTACCACATGGTAAACACCCCAAGAATTTATCAGGACTAGCTGACCTGTTAGTCAATAGTTGCTTCAAATTTTGTCCCCTTTTAAAAGAAAACATATATGTTATTTGGAAATACACTACAAAGAGCACTGTTGCCATATAACTTGTCCCAGTGAGAATCAATATTGTTTTTGATGGCACTAATTGCAGCCATAATGTAAAACAAACCTAGGGCTAGGAGGCCATTCCACATTTTTCTTGTGATATGTCAAAAAATCAGCTTGAGGCCCAATAGAAATTGCATGTCTAACACACATTTCTTGTTGCATGCCATAATCCCTATGAAAAAAACTTATGGGTTAAATCTGAAGCCATAGCCTCTTTATTAAGCACAGTTAACGGCTATCTAAGATCAGAGGAACTAACACCAGATAAAGTACAGTTGTGTAAAATCTTACTATAATGGTAGATGTCCTTGCCTTCACAGCTGCAGTATTCTTAACTACATGGGATTCCCTGCCACAGAAGCCCAATGTCCAGCCAGTCTTCCAAAGACTTCTAAATTTAAAAGGTATGCTGAACATCACTGTATGCTCCCTGCATAACATGGGGCATAAAGGTGATGTTTAGGCCTACCAAAAACAGAACTGATTGCCGCAGGAGGAACGCCAGTCCATGGAACCCAAGAGGTAACATGTACATCCAGGAAGGCAAAGAACTAGGGGGACAGAGGGAGAGAGCAAATACTGCAGCAGTGAAGGCAAGGGCATCTACCGTTATGGTAAGATTTTACACAACTGTACTATGTCCTTACATTCACTGCTGCAGTAGTCTTAACCATATGGGAGAGTGGCAAAGCCAAGAAGAAACTTGGGAGGAGGAAGGGACAGAAGAGGCCTCTAAAAATCATGAATAACTGAACTAGCAAAACCAACCCTAGCTCTAGAGATACCATCCAGCTTGTAGTGCTTGGTAAAGGTATGCACAGAAGTCCAGGTAGCTTTTTCAAGAATAGAATTAGTATCTAAGCCTTTGAAAAAAGCACCAGAAGAAGCTGCAACATTAGTATAATGAGCCTTAATTGAAAAAGGAAGGCTCTCACCATGAAAAGTGTAACAAAAGGAAATAGTCTTAGAAATCCAAGAAGAAATAGTTTGCTTGGATACAGCAAGTCCCACAGATCTAGAATAAAAAGAAACAAATAACTGATCAGATTTTCTAATAGCCTTGGTAATATCCAAATAATCTCTAAGTTGCCTATGTATGTCCAAAGTATGCAGCGCCCTCTCACTGTCAGTTTGTGGACAGGGGAAAAGTATGCAGATTACTAGACTGATTTAGTGATAGCTCATTAACCACCTTCGGCATAACAGAAAGGTTAGTGTGCAAGGACACTCTGTCCTCATGAGAAATCAAAAAAGGAGGACAAGCTATAAGAGCCTGCAACTCAGACATCTATCTGGCAGAAGTAAGCATTAACAAAAGAACAGTCTTCCAGGAACAAAGTTGTAAGGATGCTGAAGCAGCAGGCTCAAAAGGAGTCTAAGTCAACTTCTCCAAAACAAAATTAAAATCTCAGGGAGGAGAAACATGCTTCCTGGGAGGTCTAATATTAAGGAGACCTTTAAGAAATTGTTTCACTTCAAATCTAGCAGCTAAAGGAGGAGGAAAGGCAGACAAGCAGAGATATCTGATAGGTGGGCCTTAACAGAAGAATAGGCCAAACCAACAATGAGCAACTCACATAAATAAGAGAGAACCAAAGGCGCATCCACAGTAAGAGTGGCCAGGTAATGAGAGAGACACCAAAAAAAAAAAAACTCTTCCATTTGGATAAGTAAGATTTATAAGTCGTAGGTTTCCTGATCTCACGCAGGACTTGCAGCATGTCCTCAAAAAAAAAGGTGTCTATGAGGAATCAAAATTCTGTCACCCACAGTGTCAGTTGAAGCGTGGACAGGTGGGGATGGATAAGATATCCATTTTCTTGGGTGATGAGATCTACCCTGTGAAGTAAATTGTGATGATTGCCCCAGACCTGATACAGAAGAAGAGGGAGCCAGTACTGTTGTGGCCAAAAGGGAATCACCAACAAGATTTTGGGAGCATCTTGTTGAATTTTGAACAGGACTTTCAGAATGAGAGTAAGGGGAGGGGAGGGAATGCATAAAGAAACATCCCCTTCCAAGAGAATGTGAGGGCATTCACCTTCCATACCAGAGGACCTAGGACTCTGGCACAAAATAGAGGAAGTTGCCTCTTCAGAGGGGAGGCAAAAAGATCCACTTGAGGAGTACCCCACTGGTAGATAATGTCAAGAAAAACATCCCTGTGAAGCATCTATTCATGGGACTTAGTTAAGGACCTGCTCAGAGTTTCTGCCACAATGTTCTTACGGGAAGGGGTATAAACTGCCTGAAGAGTCACTGGACACTTTGACAGCATGATCCCACACCAGACGTGCTAACCAGCAAAGAATATAAGATCTTGTTCTGCCCTGGTTGTTGATATACCACATCACTGTGGTATTGTCTGTGAATACCTTGAGACACCCTGGAGAAAAGAGAGACTGAAAGGTCTGAAGAGTCAGCAGAAGGGCTCTCATCCCTTTGACATTGATGTGCTTCTTCTGCTGATGAGGCGACTACAATTCCTGTGCCTTTAGGGAGCCAAAGGTTGCCCCCTGTCACATGTCTGAGGCATCTGTGAACAATTCCTGAGAGGGAAGAAGGGAATGAAAAGGGATCCCTGGGTTTAGATAAAACTGCTGAATCCACCAAAGAAGTTCCTGTCTGAGCAAGGAAAATGAGGAACTACAAATTCTAGAGGATGAGCATGTTGAAGCCACACTGACTTCAGAAACCACTGAAACTTTCTCATATGAAGTTTGGCCAGAGGAAGTATTGGAATGTTAGATGAGATGAAATGCAGAGCTCTCAGAAACTCCCTGGCAGTAATGGAAGCCAGAGGAAGAAGAGTGTGAAAGAAAGAAATGAGAGTTAAGGCCTTTGGAGGGTGCAGGGAAGCCAGCATTGGCAATATCTGAATCCAGCAACCCAGTAAAGCATGATCCTGAGAAGTAGTCAGAGAAGACGTTTTTAAATTTATAGTGAACCCCAGGCTCAGATGAAGGGATATGGCAAAATGAAGATTTTACAAAATGATCTCTGGATATGATACCTGAATCAACAAGCTGTCCTAGTAAGGAAATATTTGGATCCCTTGAAGTCTGCAAAATGCAATCACAGGAGCAAGGCATTTGGTGAACACCCTTGGGGCAGTAGAAAGACCAAAGGGCAAAACAAAGAACTGAAACTGCCAGGAATCAGCAGAGAAACACAAAAACTTCCTGAAAAGATGATGGACTGAAATATGGAGATAAGCATCCTTGAGATCCAGAGACACCATATAGGGACAACATCCAAAAGAAAGGTACCTTTAGAAAATGTTTAGATGAAAGAGGCCTAGAATAGGTCTCCAAGTGTCCTCTTTTCTGGGCACTAGAAACAGTCAGAAGTAGAACCCTTTCCCCCTTTGGGAGTCAGGCACCTTTTGAATAGTACCCTGAGATAAAAGATCTTAAAGAACCTCTGGTAAAAAGGGAAGATGTTCCCAAGAAGATTGAGGAATGCCCATAAAAGGACAGGATTTCCACACCATGAAGTACCCTTGACGAATGATCAACAGAACCCATGAATCCTGAGTAATCTGAAGCCAAACTGGAAGAAAAATAGAAAGGTGAAGAGAAAGAGGAATGAGGCTGGGATGGGATGGGTAGTCACACAGTGCCTGGTTTGTCCAGAAAGGAAGGCTATGGAGTTCCCAAAAACTCTTCTTACCTTTAGTAGAATGTTGGGATTGCCTACAAACCAAGGCAGGTGTAGCAGGGTAGTTTCTCAAAAATTTAGGCACAGGAAAAACAAGCACATGTAAGCTTCCAAAATACCTTACCCTTATCCTGAAGGGACTTAAACAAACTAGCAGCAGCTTTACCAAACAAAAGTTTAAAATCAAGAGCATCCATTAACTTAGCTTTAATATCATCAGGTAGAGGTTGAAGCCTAAGCCAAGAATACCTCCTCATAACTGAACCAAAAACAGCAGCCTAGAAGAGGCATCCACCACATCATAACTACTTTCAATAGAATGACAAACAACTTGATAGGAAGTCCCTAGCAAGGAAAGAACAGAAGTTTTACCCTCTGAGTCTGGAAAATCAGAAATAAGTTGACAGGGCTGTGAAAAAACAACCAACACATATGTAGACATATTGGTCTGATAATTAATAGCCCTAAAAGCTAGGGTAGCAGAAGTGCAAATCTTTTTGCCCAGCCTGCCCATGGTTCTGCTGTCCTTGTCATAAGGCAATAACTTGAGTGAAGGAAGCAATTGAGCAACTGAATTTATCAGAGGTTACAGACACTACTGAGGGGTCAACAGCAGGACATTTATATAAAAATGAATAAAAAAGAATAATCATCAGGAACCCTATAAAACCTATGAGGCTTCTTGGGAGCAGAAGGGAGAGAATCAGGTGCCTGAGAGGCATTGGAGAAAGCATCCAGTAAAGCAGGCAAGACAGGAGGAATAGCTGCATGTTTAGGAGAGTCCAACTGCAACAACTCATAGAACCTCTTATGGATATCATAGACCTGAGTACAATCTTACTTAAAACAATCCATCATCCTAGAATGTATGTCTCCAAAGGAAACTTCCTCCAAAGGAACAGCAGCACTAATAGGTTCCTCCTCTTCTGACCCATAGTCCAAAGGAGAAGGAATTTCAATAGAATAAGTTAGGGATTTGTCAGCAGAATCTGACTCATCCTCAGAAGAATCTTGGTTTCTAGGCCTTTTAAGAGGAGTAGAGGACCAAGGAAGAGCAGGAACTTATACCCCATGAGGAGACTTTAAGGACATTAAGGCAGAAAATAACCCCTGAGTAAAAACCTGACACTCACTTTGAGGATCCCTAGTAACAGAAGAAATATGTTTAACTTTTTGTTTCTTTTTTAAGGGATGTCCTGAGAAGGCTCAGATCCAGGACAACAGTTGAGAACCATAGCAGAAACGTCTTCCCCAACTAAAAACTAAGGAACTCCCCTAGGCCCCTCAGAAAAAAACTCAGTTGTTGCTCCCTCTGAACGTTCAAGATGGATGCCTTCAAAAATCTCTTTGGACATGCTGTCAACCAGATCCTCACTGACATCTAACATGGTCAGGGCAGAGAAATCTGACAACTGGCCAAGCTTCTGGGTTCATAATTATCTCAGGAGAAACATCTGGCAGAGGGTGGGCAGACGAAGATTCTAGTTGCACCTTTTTCACCTTCTTCTTCCCTAACGGCTAACCCTCGGAGTGGGAGATTCCTTCCATAGTATCTTTAGTGAGTAGCTTAAGACACTGAATCTCAAGATACAAGGAAAGGGAAGAAAATCTACTGTGAAGGGGTTTTGCAACAAACACCTGACAAAAAGAACAAGACGTATGGTCATGAGACGCTCCTAAGCAAAAAAGACACTTATCATGGTGGTGTCTAGGGGGAATATGTCCCTACACTGGCATTTACTCTTCTTTGATGACATTAACCACAAGAAATACAAAAAACAAGAAAAAACAAAATCCCTTATAGGGCATTTAACTTGCAAAAACAGCAAAAAGGCATAGAAAGTCATTGGAGAATGTGAATGCATTTAACTGTCAGAAAATGGATGCAGGTAATAAACTGACAATATAAAAGATATGTTCAGACTGGCAGCAAAGAAGTTCTGTTTTTGGTAGGCCTGAACGTCACCATTATGCCCTATGTTCTGCAGGGAGCATATGGTGACATTCGGCATACCTTTTAAATTCAGAAGTCTTTGGAAGACTGGCAAGACACTGGGCTTCCGTGGCAGGAATCTCATATAGTTAAGAATACTGCAGCAGTGAATGTAAGGACCTTTCAAAATACTTCAAAAACAGAATCATCCACCAGTATGAATTCATATGTAGGATCAAAAGGTAGAGAACATTATAAAGAAATATAAGGCAACTATATAATATAAATATAAGGTTTCAAATCTTCATTGTGATATAACATTTTGTCCCAAACCATCACTGCACCACCTATGTTGGTTTTAGTTATAATGATGGAATCATTATTTTGTAACTTAAATGATTCAAATTCATCACCCTTAAGATTCTACCCCTTCTGAAAAATATTCCTGAAATGTACATGTAAGCCTTTAAGAACTGCCCCCTCACACCTACAGACAGCTGATATACAAGATAGAGAAAACTCAGATTTAACAAATTTAAAGAGCATAATATCAGGACATTTGTAAGCCTATTTCCTAACAGACAGTTGATATTGGGTTAGGCTTATTATTAATGCAAATGCTGAGCACATAAGATGAATGTAACAATATGTTCAAATATCACTCTTAAGCAGTGCTAGCAGCTATAACTAACCAGCGGTTCAAACTATTACTAAAGGTTTTGTTATGCAAGTAAAATGTAGTTACATGTGAAAGAAACTGAGCAGACATAATTAGCATACTTCCCAAAAAAAACATGATTACTTGTTACACATTTGTATGAAAGGTTACACAATCACATTACAGGAGATGTGATAGTGTATTTCCAGAAGTATCATAAACAGTTAAAATGAAACATATTTAATGTGCATTATATTTGCAGAAATAGTTTAACAATCACAAGTGTAATGAATTTTATGAATAAGTAAAATAATTGTGTTTATATATTTTTTGGTGTTTAAATGTGTAATATTGTTTGTTAAATTCTATGTTATTAATGCATCTTTGTGAACAGGAGGGCTATGTTATTGATGCAGTGAGGATGTTACGGTTAGTTGTTAAAGATGCTACTGTGTGATTGTAGGAGTAATGTAAAGCACTTATGCATCTCTAACTTTGCTTGATGTTGTATTGTGGCTTATAGGGAGTAGTACTCTAATGAGACGGGCTGATAACATATAAGCAAAAATCAGATGCACGCATAGAAGATGCGACCTAACACTGAGACTGAAACAATAATCAGTTTTCTTTTGGTACACACCTTAGGTATGTCAATTTGCATATTACCAGTGACTGCTTGTTGCACAGTTCATAGGTTCATAGGTAGGTACAAGGTTATTGGCCCTAGAGTCTATATAATCCTAGCCAAAAAGGTACCCTGGCTTTCGCCACTTAGGAAAATTATTTTTCTGTGCCACTGTCGAGCAGAGCCACATAAGAGAACCCCATGGTGAATTTCCTATTTCACATCCAATCATCAAGATTTTTCTTGAAGAGTGCTAATAAGGAGCTTAATTTGATATAGATAGGTAGTTTGTTCCAGAGTATGGGAAGTCTCTGGGGCAGGAATCTATACCTCCAGCATGTTCTGTTTATTGTGGTGACAAGGTTTAGGTCCCTAGAGGGTGTAGCTCAGAGGGATTGGGATTTCTTTAATTGGAGCATGTCCAACATTTGACATAGCTTTGTGTGTTATGCAGAGATCGCCTCTGAGTAGGCGATATGCGACGGAGTAAAGCTGGCGATTTTTGAGACAGTCTGCGTAAAGCATGTGTTTGAGGCTGGTAATCCTCTTTGTGAGGTATTTCTGTGGCCTTTCCAGTTGTTGTAGATGTCTTGTGAGGTACATACCAAAAGGAGCATTGTACTCTATAATGGGTCTAATGAGTGATGAGTAGAGGGGAACAATGACCTCTTTTTTCCTGACTACTGTGTTGATGTGATTATCAAAGGAGAGACTACTGTCCACTTATGTCCCAAGGTCTCTTATCACACTTTCGGTGTTAAGTTTACTACCGCCTATGTGGTAGTTCATGGGTACAGAGTTTTTTTATCAAAGAGGATGACAATGCACTTTTTGGCACTAAGTTGAGGCCATGGCTTTGACATCAGGCATCTGTCTCAGTGAGGCACTTTTGTAAGATGTCCACATCGTTAGGAGTTTCAATTATGGCTCCTAGTTTGTAGTCATCTGTGAACTTCATTAGCCAAAGACCTTCTGTGGTAGCCTGTACTTCAGAGAAGTAGATACCAAACAAGAAAGGACCCAGGACTGAACCTTGTGGTACTCCACTTGTCACTGGTCTGAAGTCGGATTTGGCAACCCATCTTGTGACATAGGGATTTATATCTAGTTTAGTGAGTTTATCTATAATTCCAGATTGGGGGATGGTGTTGAAAGCTTTGGCGAGATCTAGATAGGCTGTGTGAACCACCTTACCCTTGTCTACGGCATTTGTGACTGCTTCAAAGAAGTCTATCAGGCTTAGAAGACATGATCTGCCTTTTACAAACACAAACTAGGTGGGGTCCAGAGTTTGGAGATTGCCAATGTCTTTGTTTATAAGTTCCATGATGATACGTTCCATGGCCTTGCAGACCAGGCTCGTCAGGCTAATGGGGCGGTAGTTCCCAGGGTCCATGGTAGATCCCCTTTTGTGGAGTGGGATAACCATCACTGTGTGCCATTCAGTGGGCACAAAGCCTGAGGTGAGGGTATAACTGAACATGGTACTTAGGTGGGGTGCCAGTTTGTTCTGTAGTCCATGTAGAACACAGCCTGGGATGTTGTCAGGTCCCATGGAATCTGTGTTCTTGGCTTTGGAGAGTATGGTTTTTACCTGTGCAGTCATGATTACAGCAACTTTGCATTCTTCCGGTATTGAGATGGGCCCTTTAGGGGGTGAGGGGGGGGGGTAAATTTAGCACTGAATCTATCTGCCAGGATGTTGGCAATATCAGTTGGTTATGTATATTTAGTGCCATTGTGCTGCAACTCAGAGCAGATCTGAGTGTTGCCATTGAGATTCTTGACATAGCTATAGAATACTTTGTGGTTGTCTTTAGAATCAGTACCGATTTTGTTTTCATAACTAGCTTTGGAGGATTTTATGAGCGATCTCATCTTCTTACTGAAGCTGACCAGGGAGTTCCTCCAATCATGGGATTTTACTCTTTTTTGCAACAGTTTCTTTCTTCTATTGTTGAGTTGGTTTATGGCAGGGGATCACCAAATTGGCTTTATTTTGTTGGAGGATAGCATCTTGGTTCTGTTAGGGATAGCACGATCCATGCAATTGTGTAAGTGCTTTTAGAGTGCAATTGTGTAGGATTCATCAGTCATACCTCTATTGTCCATCTGCATAGGTGTCGTGAAGTTTGCCACTCCTGTCTTAAGAAGCGTGAAGTTGGCTTTGGAGAAATTTTTTACGGTAGTTTCCCTAATGGGGGGTGGGGGCGAGATGCGGCTGTCTACGGTGATTAGCTTGTGGTCAGATCTAACCAATGAGGAATTGCCCTTTGGTGTGGAACACTGGTCACCCATGTTGGTAATGACCAGGTCTAGGATATTGCTACCCCTGGTGGGAGTGTGGATAGGTTGATCCAAGACGTTGGAATTTATGAATTCCAGAAAACATTTAGCAAAAGTGTTGGTACATGAGAAGTTTTCCCACTTAATGGTGGGGTAGTTGAAATCATCCATTATTAGGGTGTTGGGTTGTACCCTAATATTATCTAGTGTATCAAGAAATGAGGAGTGGGAATCCTGGGGCATGGTGGGGGATCTGTAGCAAGCTACAATTTGGATTGCGGTCTTGCCCAGAGTTGGTTGCACTTGGATAAACTCGGATGCATTATGCTGAGCAACTAGCCTGGAAGTGTGCATATCCTTAATGAATATGGACACGCCTCTGCATTTAGTGTTTCGGTCCAGGTTAGGTGGCCAAAAGGTGCGGTATGAATTATAGCCTGGTAATGCAGGGCTGCTCTCTGGAGCCTTGAACCAGGTCTCTGACACTACACAGATGTCAGTGTTCTCAATTTTAAGGAGTGCCTCAACTGAGTGCATTTTGAGGTTTAGACTTCTAGCATTAAGTAGCATTACCCTCAGATTTTGCTTGGTTGTACCTGTTTCAGTGGTAAATTTGTCATTTGAACCTTGCCTAAAAAGGCACTATAGGGGTGGCAAGAGCCTTAGCCAGTATCCGGAATTCCAAGGGCGATAGGTGCAGGCCATCTCTGGCAAAGCATCGTGGTCTGTCAATCATGTCATCCCAGGTAGACAGATACTAGATCCCCTTAGAATGACACCAGAAACTTAGCCAATTGTTGAAGTCAACCATTTTGTCCTTGTACTGCGGTATCATTCTGGGCAATGGCAGGATGCTTCTCAGGGCTAGGGTCATACCTGTCTGGGCTACAAGATCGGAGAGCTCTTCCATGTCTCTTTTCATGTAGTCCAGGGAGGTATGTCTCAGGTCATTCACACCAACATGGACAATAACAGAGTCATATTTGTACTTGTTGTGGAGTGACCTGAGTGCGTGGGTTATGTGATGGATCCTGGCACCCGACAGGCAGCTGACAGTAGCCTTCTCCTTGTTTAGCCTGGTGAGTGGGACATCAGTGCGCATGACTATAGAGTCACCTATTATTAGTGTGTTGGGTACTTTGTTTTGCCTTATGGGCTGTGATTGATTGGCACACTGAGTATGTGGGCTATGTGTCATTTGGGTTGTGTTGGGGGGTGGAGGTTGCTTGCATTTCTGCTTTGGAGGTTTCTGTTGCTTGAGCAAATTATTATTGAGAGCCTCTGTGAACATTTTTGTGTTTCTATGTATGGATTTTGGTGGTGTACGTTCTGAGAGACTGTGTGATGAGTGTGGTGTGGTGCAAGTCTTTACCTTCTTTTCTTGACTGTCTAGTCCAGTCTTGGCTGAAGAGAGGTTTGCTTCCAATTTGGTTATATAAGTGCATCTCTCACAGGTTGTAGTATTGGGTGGTAGGAGGAGAGGGTTGTCTGTGTACATGAGGCAATTGCTGCATTGCCCCAAGACATCCAGATTCATCAAGTAGACAGGAGAAAACACCGGGAGCTGACCCTTAGACATGCCTGGATAGGTGCTTATTTATTAAGTACTAAAAACTGTTTTCCTCTAGATAAGTGAGGAAAGTTGAGTGTTGTAGTAATTAGTAGCTTATTTAGTGCTTACAATGAGTTCTGAACAAGTGCTGTCTGCAAAGAAACAGATTTGAGTGCTAAAACTAAAAAACTGACTATTTCTAAGGGAAAATTTGAAGAGCAGATTTTATGGCGGCGGGAATAGTTTAACCCTAACTAAGCGGCGATGCATAAAGTGCATTTTTATAACAGTAGCAAATGAGCAAACTGATTTAAACAAATTAACCAATTGACCAATAAGAGCTAAAAATCAACCCCCATTCCAGCACTCTTTGATCAGACAAGTTCTGACTGCACATTCCTGCCACTAGGGTGCAGGGGAACCTTCTCCAAAAAAAGATGACCTGGATTAGTGCTCAGGTTATAGAAACAAAGCTAGATTCAGCAGGTCTGAATCTAGTCTATGCTACAGAAAACAAAGCGTACCAGTTTCAGAAAGAAACAGTTCAAATAAGCAGGCGCAATAAGCCTCTAATCAGAAACTCCCAGCTCAGAAGGGCAGAATCTACTGTCTCCTACCACAAGAGTGCAGACCACACCTTCTTAATGCAAAACAACTGGTATGAGGTCCAAGTGCGTCAACCAAAGGCTTTGAATAACAGTTACAATTTACTCAGGCTACTAACAAGCAGTAATAAATGCACCAGAATAAATGCAATTAAGTACTTTTAAGAATAGGCAGCAAAAGCAAAATAAAGTAATAAAGTAGGAGGAAACACAAATACAGTAAAAGCAGATGAATAAAATGCAATTCTTTTTATATATAACAATAGAAAACGAGCAAACTGATTTAAACGAATTACCCACTTAACCAGTAAAAAGCTTAAAACTGAGCCCTGTTCCAGCAGGCTTTAATCAGACAAGTTCTAACTGCACACTCCTGCCACTAGGGTGTACGGGATCCTTCTCCAAAAAAGATGGCCTGGATCAGTGCTCAAGTTATACAAACAAAGCTAAATTCAGCAGGCCTGAATCTATTCTATGCTACAGCAAACAAGGTGCACCAATTTCAGAAAGAAATGGTTCAAATAAGCAGGCACAATAAGCCTTTAACCAGAAAGTCCCAGTTCAGAAGGGCAAAATCTAGCCTCTCCTCTCACAAGAGTGCTGTCCACAAACCTTCTTAATGTAAAATAACTGACCTGAAGTCCAAGTGCTTAAACCAGAACTAATACACTTTTAGAATAACAGACACTGAGCCTTCAATCAGCAATTCCCAACTTAGAAGGATGTAAGCTACCTGTCCTGCCACAACAGTGAAGACCACAAACCTTCTTAATGTAAAATAACTGGTCTGAAGCCCAGATGCTTCAACCAAAATGCTTATAATAACAGTCACAGTTTAATCAGGCTACTACCAAGCAGTAATAAATGCAGCAGAATAAGGACAATTGAGTACTTACAAGAAGAGGCAAAAGCAAAATAATGTAGTAAAGTAGAAAGAAACACAAATACAGTAAGAGCAGATGAATAAAGTGCAATTATTTTTTCTCTGTATTAGGTAGAATGAGCTAATGACACTAGACTGGGATGAGTGTCACAGATCAAATATACAGCAGGGGCGGGCAAATACAAAGCCACCAAGTATAAGAAGAAGATACCAAAAGGGAAGGAAGGTGGGAAATTACAAGTTGTTAGACCACTATTTAACACAACAGGAATAAGGGTGGGAGAAAAAACAGCAATTTCAGAATAGATCAGAAGCCAGCAAATATATATCTAAATGAATCAAGCAAAAAAAAAAAAAAAAGGATAATACAGAACTTTGAAAAATAGTGCCAGAAAAATATACTTATCACTTTATATTTCAAATTTTTTCAGTAGCACTTTCAGTCAGAATACAAGGAGCTTCAAGCAATGATTTCAGAGGTTAAATTGAAATATTAATTATGCTAACAAGTCTTGAGACAATCAGATAAAACTCAAAATGTGGTTAGACCCTTTTTTAACACAGCAGGAATAAGGGTGGGAGAAAAACCAGCAATTTCAGCATGGATCAGAAGCCAGCAAATATATATCTAAATCAATCAAGCAAAAACAAAATAGGATAATACAGAACTTTGAAAAGAAGTGCCAGAAAAATATACCTTTTACTTTATATTTCAAAATGTTTCAGTAACGCTTTCAGTCAGAACACAAGGTGCTTCAAGCAATGAATGCAGAGGTTAACAAGAGGGAATATTAATAATACTAGCAAGCCTTGAGACAGTCAGATAAAACTCAAAAATATGTTAGACCACTATTTAACACAGCAGGAATAAGGGTGGGAGAAAAATCAGCAATTTCAGCATAGATCAAAAGCCAGTAAATATATATATAAATAAATCAAGCAAAAAAATTAGGATAATACAGAACAAAAGAAGTTCCAGAAAAATATACTTATCACTTTATATTTTGAATTGTTTCAGTAGCACTTTCAGTCAGAACACAAGGAGTTTCAAGCAATGAATGCAGAGGTTAACAACAGCAAATATTAATTATACTAGCAAGCCTTGAGACAATCAGATAAAACTCAAAAATGTTGTTTGACCACTATTTAACACAGCAGGAATAAGGGTTGGAGAAAAAACAGCAATTTCAGCATAGCTCAGAAGTCAGCAAATATATATATATATATATATAAATCAATCAAGCAAAAAAAAATTAGGATAATGCAGAACTTTGAAAAGAATTGCCAGAAAAATATACTTATCACTTTATATTTCGAATTGTTTCAGTAGCACTTTCAGTCAGAACACAAGGAGTGTCAAGCAATGAATGCAGAAGTTAACAACAGGGAATATTAATTATACTAGCAAGCCTCGAGGCAGTCAGATAAAATGCAAAAAGTTTTTAGACCACTATTTAACACAGCAGGAATATGGGTGGGAGAAAAAACAGCAATTTCACCATAGATCAGAAGCCATCAAATATATATCTAAATCAAGCAAGCAAAAAAAAAAAAATAGGATAATACAGCACTTTGAAAAGAATTGCCAGAAAAATATACTTATCACTTTATATTTCGAATTGTTTCAGTAGCACTTTCAGTCAGAACACAAGGAGTGTCAAGCAATGAATGCAGAGGTTAACAGCACTAAATATTAATTATACTAGCAAGCCTTGAGGCAATCAGATAGAACTCAAAAAGTTGTTAGACCACTATTTAACACAGCAGGAATAAGGGTGGGAGAAAAAACAGCAATTTCAGCATAGTTCAGAAGCCAGCAAATATACATCTAAATCAAGCAAGCAAAACAAATTAGGATAATACAGCACTTTGAAAATAAGTGCCAGAAAAATGTACTTATCACTTTATATTTCGAATTGTTTCAGTAGCACTTTCAGTCATAACACAAGGAGCTTCAAGCAATGAATGCAGAGGTTAACAACAGGGAATATTAATTACAATAGCAAGCCTTGAAACAATCAGATAAAATTCAACAAGTTGTTAGAACACTATTTAACACAGCAGGAATAAGGGTGGGAGAAAAAATAGCAAATTCAGCATAGATCAGAAGTCAGAAAATATATATGTAAATCAATCAAGCAAAAAAAATTAGGATAATACAGAACTTTGAAAAGACCTGCCATACTTATCACTTTATATTTCAAATTGTTTCAGTAGCACTTTAAATGAGAACACACGGAGCTTCAAACTTTTCTTGCAATATCTTTATCTAAATTGACACTCTGTATTGTCACCTTAGAAATACAAAACTGTAATTATGTTATACTTACCACATACTGTACAGTTATTTAGTGCAGCCAGTCACCAAGTGTATGATACACATTGAAAATACCTACATTATTACTGGAGGAGTCTCTTTAAGGTTGGAGTTGTTATATCCAGTATGAGAGTTTGTTGCATAAAGAAAGCTTTAAAAGCACACCAAAAAGAAAACTCCATTCTGCTCACTACTTTATAATATATATTATATTTTGCATATTAAAACTAATACCCAGCACCACATACATGAATAATTGTTATTTCAAAACAATGAGTTATAGTTATGGTTGTCTGTATGCAATATTTATTTCAGTCATGCGAGCAGCACTGAATACTTGTACAGTGCATGCATAATATATTGTATAATATAGTGACATCAGATTACACCCTGAATACACACCAGAACATATTTATGTTAATAGAGTATGTACAGGACATGCATCTATAAAGACTTGTGGGTAATATGCAAACTGCAGCTGAAAATATCTCTGCAGGACTCCTAGGTAATATTCAAACTACATAATGGAATGCATCTCTGTTGAATCTCTGTATCCATTTATAACAGGTCCCCCCGGGATGTCTGAATTACAACATCTTTATCTTAACTGATTACAAAAGCAGCTTGAATTAACAACTGAAAGGGACACAAATAGCACAGACAATGAGAATTCCAATTTGCCATAATGACTGGTATATCAGTAACAATCTGCAATTAAAACAATGCAAAGATCATTTGAACAAAAACTTCAATATTCAGTACAAGTTAGAATACAAGTAAATTGCCATCTACCAATAGACTGCTGTAATGTTATAGCATTAATTGTACATATATTTTTTACACTTTCTGGGAAATAATGCGTGTTAAACATATTTTATTTTACCTGTATATGCTGCTATCAGTAAATTGTGCAGAACATGTCTACTTTTATGTAATCATATAATCTTTTCTACAAGTATGCACCAATATTCATGGCTACTTAAGTAGTATGTTAATTTAAACTGTGACTGCTATTTTCTGAGTTCCCTACTCATATAATTAAATGTTACCCCATGACAAACTGGTACATTTGAAGAGTAGTATGTGAGAGTATAGCTAGAGTTTTACAACCTGTCATATTACTATCATGCATGAACTGGTACTGGCTTTCCATTGTATTGCCTTGCATGGAATGTTGTTCAGTACTGTACATACAAGTTCTCATGCTGTTTATACTACTGCATGCTAACAGATAATAGCTATATGAGTACACATACATGAACACCCTAT
This sequence comes from Protopterus annectens, assembly GCF_019279795.1. Classification (NCBI taxonomy): domain Eukaryota; kingdom Metazoa; phylum Chordata; order Ceratodontiformes; family Protopteridae; genus Protopterus; species Protopterus annectens. Next base: position 1,908,105,143 of record NC_056725.1, read on the forward strand.
ATGCTACTCTAATTTCCTGTTATGTTCTAGAAATACCTGCAAAGTCTAGGTTTCTGCAGTTTCACTCAGCTCACTGTGAAGGTAAGTCTTACATCATATGCATACTCATCTGTAAGACTGTTGTTTCTCAGCATAACTCAGGTGATTATCTCCTCTATGACAAGCTCATGAACTGGGAGTAAAGGAGAGCAAACCCAGGTGTCATCACTCAGAAGAATTTTGATTAGTGAGATGGAACCATATGATAATTTTGAACAGATTTTGGGAGAAGGTAGAGATTTATGAAGTGTTATAGTGGACGGTGCAGTGGTGCAGTGGTTTATGTTGTCACCTCACAGTATGAGGTTCTCTGGTTTGATTCTTGGCTGGGGTGCTTTCTATGTGGAGTCTGCATGTCCTCCCTGTGTTTGTGTGGGTTTCCTCTGGGTGCTCTGGTTTCCTCCCATGTTACAAAGACATGTGTCTGGAGTGTTTCTCCCAGGGCCTCTGCTGGAAATTGGCTCTTTCGAAGTCGGACATTCCCAGTAAACAAATGTTAAATAAATAAATTATATAAGAAACCAAATGTTCAAATCAGGGGGAAAATGGAGCCTTTTTTGATAAGATGAACTTAGAGAGGGGGCAAGACAGGGATGTACATTGCCCCAGGGAATTATTGTCCTGTTATGAAAAAATTAGCTCAGAGAATAAACAGTCTAAAATAAAATTGGATCGTGAACAGCAAAATGAGTAGTATAAATGGTCTGCAGATAAATGCATGCTATTGTTGGAGGATGTGGAGGAGATGATGCTTTAGGATCTGCAGGTCTCTGAAGAGTCTGGAAAGAAATCAGGCTTGGAGTATCATCCTAAGGAATACTTTTTCATACTGATAGAGGAAGAGTGCAGTGCTTAATAGGGCTGATAGGTCAAAAATGGAGAACTATCGAGGAATGACAGTATGTCTCACAGTAAGAGAGACAAGTCAGAAAAACTATAAAGAGTTAAGAGACACAATAAAGGGAATGCTAGATAAAAGGCTGGGCGTATACAATGAGTAATGGTGCTAACTCTTGTAACTTATATGCTGAAGATTGTGCAGAGTAAACCACCTGCTGTGTGGTTAGGGGAAACAAAAAAAAAGCATGATATAGATTAATTTGGATATAAAGGAAAAGTAGGATAAGGAAGACAAGAATGAAGGCCTAAATATTCGTAGGAGGATGGGGCATGTCTGTGGTTGAAAGGTATGCTGTTGTGGTGAATGCTATCCAAAGACTGTGAGTCTTGGAAAATGATTAGGTCAGACGAAGGTTTTGGGAGGATAATGATAGCAGTTGGAAAAGAATATATTTTAGAGAAAGCAAAAGATGCAGTGATAAGGAAATGAAAGGGGAAGTGAGATGGGAAGGGTGAAATGGGACTAGAATCAGAGACATGTAGAGGGAGAAGCAACAGCGAGTATTTATGAGTGGGTTGAGAGAGCAGCATGAAAAAGGATTGAGATATATACAGAACAGTTAATACAGGAGGGGAAGAGAAGGCAATATATGTCCTTCAAACAGGCAAGAAAAACGTTTGGGTTGAGAGCAGTGGATTATTCAATGTGTAGTGGGTAAATTATGGCAGTTATTGTGGAGGGAAATGAGGAAGAACAGAGAAGGTCAAAATTATATATTGGATGAAAGAGATGTGACTAAGATATATATATATATATATATATATATATATATATATATATATATATATATATATATATATATAGGGATTTCAGAGAGAAGAAAGAGGCAATAAGTTTTAGTAAGCTTAGGGAGAGGTGGAGGAAGGAAAGTGGGACATGGGAAAGTGGTGAGAAGTAAACAGAAGCAGGGAATATGGTGAAATATTTAAATGTATTGGAGCCAGTGAGAGATCAACATGTGAGCTTGTTACATAGATCCAGAAGCATAACTAGGGTGTGGCAAAAGGGGCAGTCACCTGGGGAGCAAGGTATTAGGGGGAATGATCACCAGTTGTTGATGGGGTGGTATTACACTATTGGCTTTCAGAAATAGCTGCTACTGCATTTGCAGTCATAACTAAAGTGCCCAAGTACTTCATATGTGGTATTGGGGTCTATATTAGAACACTGAAGTTTCACAACTTCGAATGTTCTAACATCGACCCCTATTCAGTGAACGCTGACAACGTCGACCATGCAAAACAGTGAATTTTTTCCTAGGGAAAATATTTGCTGTTGCGAAACACATACACACAACACAAACACACCAAACAAACAGCAATCCACACACATACACCTAAAATCTTACAGCTAGTCCTACACTAAACTGTACAAACACCACTAACTATCCACTTACCTTAACCTTAACCCAAACCCTAACCCTAAGGTCTGTCACTATCGCACACTCACCTCACCCGGGCTCTAACCCTAACTCACCTAACCCGCCCTAACCCTCACGTCCACACAATCGCACACACACCTAATCCGCACCATAACCCTAACTCACCTAACCCGCCCTAACCCTCACATCCACACAATCGCACACTTACCTGACCCGTGCCCTAACCCTAACTCACCTAACCCACCCTAATCCTCACGTCCACACAATTGCACACATACCTAACCCACATCCTAACCCTAACTCACCTAATATGTGCCCAATCGCACACTTACCTGAACCCGACCCGTAACTTTCCACCACAGTGCTGAAAATAGCAAAAAGACAGAAATGGACAACCAAATTCTTTCCCTAGGAAAAAGTTCGGTTTTCTGTCATTTCATTGTTTTCAGTATTCGCTGAATAGGGGTCAGTGTTAGAACATTCAAACTTGTGAAACTTCTATGTTCTAATATAGACCCATGGAATTGTAACCATTGTAAATGTAACAGGCAACTTACTACATATGTAGTAAGCAGTCTGCTATAGTTTCAGTGTAAGAGGTTTTTTTTTTTTTTTGCTCCTCAAATTAGAGTTGAGTGGGATGCCAGATTGGGGAACTGCACCAGGTGCCAGACAAGGTAAGTATGTCTCAGCATAGATGGTATAATGCCTTAAAGATATAGAACAGAAGGGTCAACAGGAAAAAGCACTGGAAGGTGTGAAGAAAAACAAGTCAATACTATACATATGTAGCGAGAAACAAGAGTATAAAGGATTAGACCAGATAAAATCATTTTAGCTAACAGATTTAGGAAACTCTCTTTCTGGTGCCCAGACTGTGGGAGGAATAAATATGCCTTGCTGAAGTTCCAAGAAGTTTATTCAGTTAAGTATGCCCAAACCATTCTGCAGTTTTCAAATCCAGAAGTATCTCATTTGTTAGTTAAGTTCATCTACTGCTTAATTGTGAAACAGCCAAAATGACACTTTCTTACTAGTGAGAACAAAATTAAAGCAGGATGTGGGATAAAGCACCTTTTCTAGACTAGGACCAGATCTGTGGAATCATCTACTAAAGGATGTTAAAAATAATCTACACTTGGAAACTTTCAAAAAAAGTTTAAAGAGATTCTATAAAAAGAAACCAAATGCACTTGCTTCAGGAATGTTGGTTAATTTAATTCACCCTTACAGTACTGCAACACATTGTAAGCATTATGACACATTGTAAACACGGTATCATCTGTAGTCATATTGTCTCATTCCAAGCCTTGTGTATTTTAAATATTTTGTAATGTGTTCAGACTCTGATTATGTATATAGCAATTTGAAGTACTTCCTTGTGACTTTTCCGCATGTTTCTTCTTTATTGCACATCTCTTTGTACCCAGATTGTGCATGAAAAGAGTGATTAGGTCAGCTCACTAACCCGGTAAGTAAACTTTAAATAAGAAAAGAAGGAAAGAAAGGAAGAGAAAAAAAGAAAGAAAAAGAAAGAAAAATAAATGATGTGATTTCAACACAAATGATTTGGGAAAAATAAGTGTTATCTACATCTCAGGTTGGAACAACCTTTATATTATAGTTCCTAATATTACTAAAGTACATTGCTGTGTCCTTTAGTTACAAAGCTAAACTATGACGTGATGCAAACATTTGCAGCTCCAGGAGATAAACATCAGAACAGTGTCCAAACCCATTCTGGAAAATTATTACAGAGAAATAAAAAGTGAGCACTTTCCGACCATAAATTATCAAACCAAGTTGAAAGATTTAACACTGTTTTGTATAATGATATGCCATTTTGGCAAACTCCATTTTGCCATTAGTAATATGTTGGCTGAGTATATAATTTATACTGAAGATTTCTGTTAAATGGCCAAGAAAAGGGAAGCTGCAATGCAGTCAAAAACACATGCATTTGAAAAACTGGAAACTGATTTTTATATGCTTAATGAAAGGTTATACATGACGTCTGCCTCAGGCTGTCAAATTAATACTTTATAATTAAGTTTTGATATATTCAGTTAATGAAATTATTCAAATCTTTCTGCCTTAATTTGTATGTATGTATTTCTGCAGGATAGTAGCACAACTGTTAAATATGCTACCCAGGAGATACAATGTTGAAATGTAACTACATTTATTATTATTATTATTATTATTAATAATAATAATAATAATAATTGTGTGAGTGTGTGTGTGTGTGTGTGTGTGTGTGTGTGTGTGCGTGCGTGCGTGCGTGTGTGTGTGTGTGTGTGTGTGTGTGTGTGTGTGTGTGTGTGTGTGTGTGTGTGTGTGTGTGTGTGTGTGTGTGAGTGTTTGTGTGTGTGAGTCCATGTGTGTGTGGCAGAATGAAATGTCTAACAGCAAACCATTTGCTCTTCAGAGAGATACTCTGGGTGGGATTCCAAAAAGTCTTACATCAAGCTACTCTGAAGTCTTCAATATAATTAAAGGGCAATGCAGAAAACAGCATTCATCTGTGACATGTAAAGGAATAGTAACATTCACAAGGCAGATTATATCCAATGAACAATATACTGTACTGTACATTTTATCCAATAAACAATGCAATATAGGTTGATTTGCTTATGTTATGGTTGCGTGTACAAATGCACACATAGGAATTCCAAAAAAAATTGTACATTGTATTCCAAAGTTTTTGGTGTAATTAAATGAGAAACATAACAAACAGTGCTCATGTGTGTTATGCACTTAAACTGTAAGGTTGACAAGACACATTTTTATCCAGTACGTTAATGCAGTATATAGTGGCTCTGTTCACTTTATGGATATATGTATACATGTAGACACATATCACCATCATTGTCCCCCTTTTCCCATTTTTCTGTATGAGGTTGAGATGTCATATGAATTATTGCTATCTCTCTCAATTCAGTGTTACTATCCTACCTTCTTTGAGAGTCATATTTGACTGTCACATGTCCTCTGTCATGCAATCTATCCATTTCTATGGTGGATGGTCTTGTTTATTCTTCTTATCTCTCCCAAATCCTTTACAATGAATCATCCTCTGCTTTCCTCCATGTGCCCAAACCAGCATAATCTGTTCTTGTTGATCTTTTTGTAACTGGAATTACTTTGCCTTCTGCTCTGATGTTAATTTCTTCATTTGTCCCACAGGGTGCATCCTATAACCCATCTCAGGCACTTAACTTCTATTACTTCAAGCTTTCTAAAGTATTCTGCCTCACTGCCTAGGTTTCTGTACAATACAGTAGTACTGGTTGCACCACTGTTTTGTACAATTTACTTTTCATCTTCGTTGGCATTATTCTGTGACATATTACCCCTGGTACTATCAACCAGTTGGATACTGCCCCCTGTGATTCTAGTTTTGACCTCCTCATTCAGACTTCTCTTTTTCTCAATCACCAGTCCCAGATAATTTAAGTTGCTAGCCTGTTCCACTATTACCCTTTTATATTACTTTTCAGCTACTTCTGATTCTCCCATTTACTGTCAAAACAACTGTTTTGTCTGTACTCAGTTTCATTCATATGCCTTCAGTTTTTAATTCCATTCCTCCACCATTTGCTGAGGGTCCTGTTCAGAGTCTGTCACTAATGCCACATCATCTGCATACAGCAACCTTGTTGATCTGTTCCCTCCCATCTGTTTGGTAATGTTGTCCATCACCAGTATGAACAGCAGTGAGTTAATGCTGCCCCTAATTCCCACTGGTATCCCCTCTGTGAATCCAAACATTGTTCATACTTGTGTCATTGGATCCATTAACAGAGCTTGCACTAATTTGATCAATGTTTCTGAGACATCAAAGCATCACAGGATTGCTCAAATCAGTTTTCTTGCAAACTTGTCATATGCTTTCTTCAAGTTTAAGAATGCCCATTTGGACTATTTGTTCATCTAAAGCTTATTTTCCTCTACCTGTCTTACTGCAAACATCAGGTCAGTTGTGCTGCATCCTAATCTGAATCAGAACTGCTCATATCCCATCTCCTTTCCTACTGTTCTTCTTATTCATTTATCAGTTACCCTCTCCAGCACTTTCATTCAGTGTGACAGGAATGTGATACCTCTGTATTTATCACAGATGTGAATATCCCCTTTCTTCTTGTACACTTGCACTATGTTGATCAGTCTGTAGTCCCCATACTGTTTTAAGTACCCTCAGGAGCCATTTCTCTCCAACTCACATCTTTATCACATCTGCACTGACCTCATCTGACCATGTTACTTTCCTTGCCTTCATTTTTCTCAGGGCTGTTCTTAATTCTTCTATAGTGGGATTTTCTTGCTCTTTCATTGTAGGCTGCATATGGGGCATTGCAGCTTCTGTGGGGTTTTCTTCATTCAGCAGCTGCTGGAAGTACTCCTTCCATCTGCCTTTGTTGTCCTTTGGATTTGCGAGCAGATTATTGCTAGCATCCTTTAAAAAATGTGCCTGATGACTATCTTCTTTATCTTTCTGTTATCCTTTGCCTTGCAACCTGATGCATCTACCTGTATATGGAACTGGCATGTGGTGTAGCACCATGGATAATTAACAGATGGCAAACAGCTTTCTATAATACAATATGATAAGAACATAGAATAGCTATGGTCAACACACACATACATTGGAAAATATGCATCAGTTTCCACAAGAAATACTCACACTAAACACTACAGAGGACATTTTGCCACCCACCTTAAACAGTTTTCAAAGGATGCCTCACAAATGTAGGCAGTATTACAGTATAAAAGTAGTATTGTCTATGCAAATGTATTCTTCAACATCAACACATGGCAGGGGCACAGTGGTCTTGTGCATATACAACACAGACCTAAAATGATGCAGCCCAGCAGATGTGATGTCATAAATAAGTGAACATACCTTGGTATCAGGAAGCTATACTATCTCCTCATGTAGACAGAACAATCCCATTTATGTGCATGTCTCAGAATACTGCAGGCCTGAATGATATATTGATGCCATATTTATTTTTCTAATGCCATACATCAGTAATGGGTCTCGTTAGCATGCAATGTTTCAGAATTTTATTCACTGAAAAATGTGTACCTTACTAGGTACTGATAGAACACAGTGCCAATATTCACAAACACTTGCTGATCAAATAGATTGTGCCAAAGTCTGCAAGTCTTGCAGAGAAAGTCAGCTACACTGATGTAGAAGGGTGAAGCTCAGTCAGTGATACAGACCCTTGTTCATATATGCTATCCAGGCATCTATAAGACATGGCAGAGGAAAGAATTATGATGCTATGCCTGCTCACCTCAATGTGATGGAAGAAATAATGATAATGTAGCGTAATGATGCAAGTGGCCCTTGTGGTCCTGTCTCTTTATCAAGACTGGAACCATGAATGGCATCTGGACTGGTAAGATGAGCAGGCCATGACAGGGTATAGTCTCTTTTGGAAGGAGGCATGGACACAACTAAAGAGACACCAAGCCAAGTAGTTCTCAATCATCTTCTAAATATTGCCAGCACATAGGGATAGGGGCATAGGTCATCCTGCATGGGTGTCTGTGATAGTACCCAGACTCACTTCCTCCTGCACTGAACTGGTGACCACAACACAGAAAAGATAATCACCTAAATTACACTGAATGAGTTGCTATCAGTGAGATCTTAGATGAGACACTTACCCACAAAAGTCAGCCCAACCTAAGTAGTATCCATGCAAATGCAAAGCAAAAAAAAAATTCTTGCAAAGGACTTACCATCAGATTGAGTGTAATTGCAGAAACCTGGACTTTTTGGGTAAGTCTAGAATATCACTAATTATACCATAAAGTATGCTCACGTCTTGATACACACACTTAAAGCTGTTATCTAATAGTATGCCATAGTCTGAGCAGTATGAGCATGTGAGTACATTATTGAACCATATATGCCATGCAGAGCAATGTGCAACACCAAGTCATTAGTGGTTCATATATGCTAGTACTGCAGTGGATTGTGAAATTGTAAAAATACAATGACATAGCCACCCGGGGGTGTGAACCTTTGATCTAGATGATTGTCACTGTTGAAGTGACACCCCGACCTCATGTGCAAAAATGGGAAAAAGGGGTTGTGGATGGATGGATGGATGGATGGATGGATATATAGCTAGATGGATAACACTCCAGAACAATATCAGCAGCTATATTATGCCTTATCTGTACTATTGTGATATGCATTGTTAAGTTGGTAAAATGTAGTTATATGAGTAGAGAACTTGGAAAATAGCATTAACAGTTGTGGTTTACATATTACCATATTATTTGTGAGTATATGCTGTACACCTGCAGAAAGGTTTATATGATTACATAACAGTAAACATGTGCTTCACAATGTACTGGCATCAGTAGCTTACACAGTTAATGCAAAATATGTTCAACATGCATTTCACTACACAGTGTAGCAACCACATGTACAATGAATATTATGGATTATAATATGTTCTGGATGGTTAAACTATGTTTTCTTTGAATGACAGTAGGTATAATCAGTTTATAGTGTAGTTATTGGGGTGAAAGGGACTCTGTACTATCATATTACTATAGGATCTATGATGTACTGATTGATGTAGAAAAAATGGAGTCCTGTGTGTTACTTGGGACATTTTCTGCTTTTTAATTAAAGTTGTTTTGGAAGACAGTTCAAAGTACAGATAATACAATTCACACATCAGTTTTGACCTCCTATATCTGGATAAAGAGATGCAATAGAAAGGTGTAATGCAATTCAAAACATTTGGCTGGGCTTTCAATGGTTCTTGGGCCACATGACTCATAATTACCTATAAAAACAATCCTGGATGAGGTGCTAGCCCACCACAACATACAGACTCACTTGCTCACACATCTGCAGGCAGTTTGGAGGATGGCCAGTTTGGCTACCACATGTTTTGTAAGGGGGATGTGTAGACTCCTGACAAAAAGCATCCTTAACAAATAATATGCTTAAGAACCAAAAGCTGTGGGTTGGCAATGTTAACTACTGCATTATCTCATATTTCAAGCATTAAATGCTATACATTAAATTATAGAATATAACATAAAAGGGTTTACTATCATTTACATTTACTCACAAAATCCTGTATCAATCTGATAATGGCTCTACCATCAGTATGCCAATACAATGGTAATCGCCTGGACATCACATCCGCTGCAAAGATAAAGGTACAACCTCCATGCAAAAATCCAGCAATAGCATTGTAGATGCTCTATACTCTATGTATCTATAATTTGGAGTAATAGTCCTCCAGTGCTCAACCACCTCAATAACTTTAACAGTTTCAAAACACCACCAACGTCTCTCCAGCTTGACTCCTGGCTCGGCCAGTGCTCATCCTACTTCTACTATGAGTGGACAAATGGCAATTTCCTGAGCCACAACTTTCAAAAGCGGACTCAGTGAGGAAAATTCCCCAAAACACTGCTTTACTGTTTTCAGTGTTTCTGTAAGGTGGAAAGCCTCTCTGCATCCCATCCCCCTAATTAATATAATCAACTCCATGGTTGCATTGCAAGGGTGAAGGGGCCAAACACATGGAAATTGCAGGTAGTGCCTGCACAATTCACTGACAATATTTTTCAGTGGAAATGTCTGCATTTTTGGATAATGGAGTCTCAGGTAGTAGAGGCTCAGGGAATTTTCATTCATCAAGCAGCATTGCAGCTTCTCCTGCCTTCCAGAGTAGCTCCTCTCATATATGTTAACTGCATAATTACATTTTTGTTACATTTTTATAACACGTTTCACAAATCCATTCACTTCTCTTTACTGTGGACTTTTTCAGAACTACTCTAACAAAGTTTGTCTTATTCTTCCCTTGTTCCCCTTCCATCTGTCTACATACCCAGCTGGTATCACTCTCAACTTCAACTCCTAAGGTTTCACGTTCCTTCTGTTATCAAATTTTACTTCTTTATTCTAAATCGGTGCCTTGTGACTGCTCATGGAAACACACTGACACGAATCATTTCTGCTTTTACTGCACTGACAATTGTTCCTCTCCATATAATTCTATCTAATATATCTTATTGTTACATTTATGCTTTTATTTGTATAGAACATGATCTGCTGCCTGTAAAAATATCAATTATTGACATATTTTTGGAGCTTTTCTCCACAGATGGCATTTGGTCTGAAGAAGCAGTAACCCCGCGAAAGCGCTAACCATTTTTTAATAAATTTAGCTGTTTATTTATTTTTTTGTGGTTTTGTATGTCTGCACCATGTTGGTAGACTCACACAAGTGCTGAATGGTGCTTGTTGCCTAATGTATCACATGGTGCATAAATGGGATCGAGAGAGATCATGTAAAGTGTCACATAGACATCTTATCAACTTTTTGTGAATAATTTAAAATTGGATAGTTCATCAGATGAGGAGCTGAAAGCCCAACTATTAATAGTTAAACTTCTCATCTTTTATATATACCTCGTCTTTCCCTCTTATCAACTTTTGCTTCTTCATTTTAAATCAGTCCCATGGTATTGCCTATGGAAATACACTGACACTAATCATTCCTATTGTTTAGTATTTTAACAATTGCTCCTATAAATATAATTGTATCATATATTCCTTACTGTTAGAGGTATGCTTTTATTTGCATAATGGTTAAAAAAAATAGTTAAAACTTTCTCCACTGATATAAGAATGACATTTGGGGTGGTATTCATAGTCATTACATGAATGCAAAAAGCCAATCCACACTGTCCTCATGTTTTCACAGCAAAGGCATGATTCCCTGAGGCCATTTATGGTGATGCATAATGGCTGCAAATTAACTTAGGCAAATGTAGGTAAAATAAGATGTAAATGAGAAATGATGTAAATCTCAGTATGCTAATAAGTCCTTCTCCCATCTGTTTGTGATTCATAGTCATACTTGGACTTGCTTCCACACTATTCACAGATTTGTTATAAAAGGCAGAATTACGCCTTTTCTAATTTGCAGTCCGTGAAGATGCATTCTCTTGCTGCTTGCCTTGCTATTTTCCCACTGGGACCTTTTCGTTTTGGTCAAGCCATATCTGTTTGTACACAGCATTACTCACCAACTAAGGAAGAAAAGATACAGGCATGGAATAACAGAATAATGTTGGTAATCTGAAGATACATTCTTAGAGTGGACAAGGATATTGTAAGGGTCTTAGTGAGTATGTATAGCTCCCATAGGGGTACTGGGAGGATGTGTGGTCTTCCTATCCTTGTGGATACATAGGTATGTATAGCTATCATTATACTTGCCATGAGGACTTTCCAGAGACAGACTGGACACATGCTTGGTATTTCACAGGCTTCTGCCACAAGGATTCTTCAGCAGTTCAGACTCCTGGCATGTGTGGATAACTGCATCTGTTTCATAGTGTCACCACAGGACTGTGCCAGAACTACAGATGTCTCTTATGGGATGGCATATTTCTCTGAGGTGCTTTCTGTGATAGACTGCACCCATGTTGCAATTTGGGGCTATGTGGACCGGGAGTAGTGGCAGGCATAGTACCACAATAGGAAATACTATTCCATCAGCTGGCAAATTAATTGTGATACATGGAGATGTATCACCAACATATCTGCCCGACATCCTAGCAGTGTACATAATTCCCATATCTGGCACTCTAGTTCATGCTACCACCTCTTTGTGCATGGTAGGAAGCCAAGTTTTCATCTTGCTCAGAAGTTCAGAGGCTAACTGCCCTGAAGGGCCATTTTAAACCTACCCAATAACCTAAGGTCAGAATCATATCCTGTACCTTGTTTATGAGATAGAAGCCTTAGCCATTAGCCCCCCCCCCCCCCCCGTGGGGTTGATAAGTATTTTTTTTTAATTGTTTAAGTACTTATTCATAATAAAATGTATTGCTTGATACTAATCCAGTTTTTATTTGTTTTGAGTCTCCTCCCCTTTCTCTTTTTTCAGTTAATGCTAGATATCCACTGGAGCCATGGATCATAAAACCAGTGAGCAATTCAACTGGAGATGCAGAAGATAATTATAATGCTGCCCTATTACATACCTGTGTTGTCATTGAGAGAGTCTTCTGTATATTGAAAAGTCAATTAAGGTGCCTAGATGAGTCTGGTGTGCTCTTCAGTATGATCCAGCTAATGCATGCAGGATGTTTACTGCATGTTGGATTCTTCACAATATGATCATGGACCAGTCTGGTGGTGAAGTGACCCATATTGTCACTGCCGCTCCCAGTTCTAGTCTTACTATGATTACTGAAGACGAGCCAGCAGCAGTAATAAGGGACTCCATGTAGCAAGCTAGTGCACAGTTTACAGCTGCACAGGTAAAGAGGCAGTGTCTAGTCAACAACTATGGACAATGACATTCAGGTTAGTGTTTCCTTTCTTGTAAAAAACACAGAGAGTATAAGTGATGCATGCAGTAATATGTATGGGTTGTGCTGTGTGGTGCATGGTCTACAGTCACTGTTCATTAGACATTCCCTCTTATCTTTAAATATTTTTTCCAGTTCAGTCAATGCTGCTAAAGTTTATAGAAGTTATGCCTGACTGCTCACGGACAGCAGTTTAGTGATGTCATATGGTGCCATATAAGGAATAATTGGTAACCATTTGAAATGTTTGTCAGGACCCACTAGAGCGAGTCCTGAAACATGGAGACTAAATGGCTGAAAGATCGGACTTGTGTAGACTAAGTCTGAGATGCCATTTTTCAGAATATTCTCTGTTCTCTGAGGTATAGCATTCTTGGAAATGGTATATATAAGTTTTGGAGGGCGGGGGGAATGCAGGCGGGCTTGCCCCCCCCCGCACAAAAAGAAGTCTTAAGCAGAAGAACGATTTTTGAGATTCACTCTTTTCCTGTGTTTCTGTCTTTTTTGGCTTTTTGGCACTTGGCATTTCAAGTGCCGATATTTCAATAGGGAGCTGGAATAATCACATTTCTAACTGTTTTGTTTAAGAAATTATGTCAAGGTGGTTTACTTAAGTATGCATGCTTCGAATCTCCTGAAGTGGTACATTTAGTGAGTGATATTTCAGTATATAACATGAGTTCATACCTTGTAACTGAATGAAAAGTGTGTTACGTTATTTTTTTATTATGCAATGTTCACTCAGTTTTAGCTATTACATATTTGAACTGACTTATTCTTCTGTGTTAAGGTCCTACACATCAGATTATTTAATTTTTGTCATACACAATAATTTATGTTCTCAGAGATATACTTCATCATTTGTACAGTGCTGAGGGTGAAGAGGCAGCAGTGGTAGTTTACATGGCAGGACACTTATTTAGGCTTTGTTAATTTTTAAGCGGTGTTTCTCTCAATGGTGTATATTACTAGTTTTATGTTCTCAGTAATTGTTAGCTGTAACAATGATATTGCATAGACCATTTGTGGTATAAATCACTGCAATCTTTATGCCATGACATACAACTTTTTTTCTACATTTTCCTGTCGTAAGCAATGTCATTATTGAAATGAAAAGCATGCAGATGAAAAGTGCCTTACGCTCATATAGACTGGCTTTTTTACATTTTAGTGTATTTAATAATTCATTGCCTTTCTAGCTAGGCATTGACATAGCTGTGTGAAGGTTATATTGTTAAGTACCAAATGTATGGCTCCCAGATAAGCAACAAAGTCTAGAAGATTTAGTATCTTTGCTTGGAAGTGTTTGCAGAGGTATTTTTGTACCCCAAGCAGACTCCATAGAATTTTTCCTCAGGTGGTTTGCAAATGTTGGAGATGTGATGGGGAAGAAAGAAATAATTGGAAACATATTTGTGGCAGTGTAATGAGTTGACAGACTTTAACATTTACCTGCAGACTACTCTGTCAGTACTGGGTGAGTAAATCAGTGTAACTAAGGAAATGTTGCTGTTGTTGCTTTTTTCTAAGCATAATGCAGAATCAGAATGGCCTAGACATAGTTAGGCCTTGCTGAGTTTACTTCTGGTAGCTGCCAAAATAAAGCAATTGTTAGAAAATGGAACTCAAAGTCTAGACACATCACACTAAAAGTAGTGAATATAGTAAGCGAGAGAAAAAGAACAGGAAGTAGGATCTTTGAAAAGGGTAGGAGCAAATTCCATAGAATAAATGGGAATTGTGGGAACAACAGATGCAGAATAATGTTTTGGAGGAGGAATGAGGTTTAAAGTAAGGCACAAATTGAATGAATTATGTAATGTTTGACTGACAATGACTGTACAGAAGATTATATGTGATCTATAATGCTTACAACTGAAAATATGTCAATATTGTTTGTTTTCATTTACATAAATGTATGATTGCCTATGTCATAAGTGATAATTCAATAAAGACCTTTAGTTCGGGAAATAGCTAGCTGATCTAACCAACACAAAAAGTAATGACTTCATTGCTGCATTTTATTCACTGTGGAAATGAAAAGTGAATGTATTCCTTAAAAAAAAGAAACACTTGTCTATGTGACAAAGCATTTTGGTAAAACCAAGCTTGCCTGCAATAGCAGTACCAAGTCTAATGTCCCACTTGTTAGCTGGGTTTGGTAATGATAAAGTCACACTCCAGAGGGTATGTTTCAAAACCTGTGAACCACAGCCCTGTGCTTACATTATTCAACTGAATATGTATGAGAAAGGAAATATATGTAAGTATACATATATAGATGTAAATCTGTATGTGTATAATTACAAATATGTTTTCATGTATATGTATGTGATTGCATGTGTATTTGTATATCTATATATCTATCTATATATATATATATATATATATATATATATATATATATATATATATATATATATATAAATATATATATATATATATATGCCTGATCTGCAAGGGCATGGAATGCATTATCATGGAATTTATAAACAAAGACATTGGCAACCTTCAAACACTGGACCACGCCCAGTTTGTGTTCGTGAAGGGCCGATCTTGTCTCCTGAACCTGATTGACTTCTTCGAATCAGTCTCCAGAGCTGTGGACGAGGGTAAAGGTGGTCCACACATCCTATCTGGACCTTGCCAAGGCCTTTGACACCACCCCCCACTCTGGAATCATAGATAAACTTACTAAGCTGGGCATAAATCCCTACGTCACTCGATGGGTTGCCAACTGGCTTACTGACAGAACCCAGATTATAAAAGTAGCTGACTCCAAATCCAGCTCCAGACAACTGACAACTAGAGTACCTCAGGGTTCAGTCCTGCGACCACTCTTGTTTGGCATCTACTTCTCTGAAGTACAGGCCAACACTAAGGGACTCTGACTAACAAAGTTCATAGATGACTGCAAACTGGGAGCCATTATTGAATCCCCAAATGATGTGGATATTCTACAAAAGGGTCTTACAAAACAGATGCTTTGTGGCAGAGCTATGGGCTCAAGCTTAATGCCAAGAAATGTATAGTTATCCCCTTTGGGAAAAAACATGTACCCATGAATTACTACATAGGTGGCAGTACACTAAACACCGAAAGTGTGATGAGAGACTTAGGGACACACGTGGACAGTGGTCTCGCCTTTAATAACCACATCGCCACAACAGTCAGGAAATCCTTCTATGTGGCACACCTCATCACTAAGGGCTTTTCATCCAGAAAATAGGAGGTCATTGTCCCTCTATACTCATCCCTCATTAGACCCATTATAGAGTACAATGCCCCATTTGGTATGTACCTCACAAGACAACTGCAACAGCTGGAAAGGCCACAGAAATACCCATCTAAAAGGATCACAGGCCTAAAGCAGATGCCCTATGCTGACCATCAAAAAAAAACTCCAGCTATACTCTGTGGCATATCATCTACTCAGAGGCGATCTCTGCTTAACATACAAGGCCATGTCAAACCTTGAGCTGTTGGACATGCTCCACTTAAAGAAATCCCAATCCGTCAGAGCCACACACTCCAGGGATCTAAACCTTGTCATCACAATGAACAAAACATGCTGGAGGGATAGGTTCCTGATCCAGAGACTCCCCATACTCTGGAATAGACTGCCCATACATGTCAAGCAGAGCACCTCCTTGGTCGTCTTCAAAAGGAACCTTGACGACTGGATGGGAATTAGGAAATTCACCCCAGGGATCACATCAGTCACCCTGCTAAACAGTGGTCCAGGGAAGTAAATATTGTGGGAAGAAATATCCAGGGAATTGTTATGTCTAGGCTTGTATAGGCCCTAGGGCCGATAGCCTAGTACCAACCTATGAACCTATACACACACACACACACACACACACACACACACACACACACACACACACACACACACACACACACACACACACACACATATTCACAAACAGAAAATAAAGTATTTGCATTACCACATAAGTTCACATACTGGTTAGTAACTGCTTGTACAGTCAGACAAGTCTCAGAAACAAACTATTTAGTTTGTGTCAGCCACAAAATATTTATTGCTATGATAATGGTATAAGACAGTAATTTCTTCCAAAATATTATCTGCACTTACAGTATGGCTGAACTCATTTAGCCATCACATTTTAGACACAGTTAAGGTGGGGGAAATGACTAGCACCTAGGAAACTGGGAAATTCATTGCCTCATTACTTCTGTACACACACACACACACACACACACATATATATATATATATTTATATATATATATATGTATATATATCTATATATATATATCTATATATGTATATATATATATATATATATATATATATATATATATATATATATATACATATATGTGTGTGTGTGCGTGCGTGTGTGCTTGTACTTAATCACCTTATATACTTACATTTATTATGCAACAGGTTATGAAATTTTGAAACCATACATTACCATGCAGTAATTCTTGTGCATTCATCATGTAAAAGTAAACATGTTTTCTTTAACACAACTTGACCTGGAAGAATGTCACAACTTCCTTTCTCTTGCAACTTTTGTACGTGTGTGAGTACAGCTCCTGTAATGCTTGTCTCTTTGAGGGAAAGGTAAACGTCTGTTGCTTAAATTAAATTTACATGATATTACTTAAAACTGCAAGTAGAGTATGCAAAGCATAGTAGGAAGCAGAAACTACCATGGAATTGTACAAACAGCTTGCATAAAGCATCCATCCCTCAAATAGACAAGCTCTACAGAGATATAAAAACTGTAATAATTAGAAGGAAGGGATGCAGTCCTTGTAGTTCAACTTGCAGTGAAGAAGAAATACTGATTAGTACAGATAGATTAGTTACAATGAAAGTATGACATTCTATGCATTGCTATTTTCCTGTTTAATAAATGAAAACATTAAGAAGTAAAAACACAGCCTAAGCAAGTGCAACAATAACTTTAGTGCCTTTCTGAATAGTAAATTTTATCATGTCAAAAAATATTGCAAGACACACATCTGTGATAGTTAAACAATCATGTTTTATGTGCTCTATATGTAGCTGAAGAAAAGATTACATACAGGTGTGACAAATAACAAATGAGTTGGAGAATAAAGCACCTCAAAGAACCAAATGCTGTAAAATCCAGTAATCCTTCAATGAGGTAGCAAACACAGACTCGAGGGAGCACACTGAAACTTTAATATAAAATAAATAAAAGAGGAGATGTAAGCACTTTCACGTCTCTTACTAGATGCTTCATCAGACACATCAAGTGAATCAATAACATTCATTTAAATACTATCAACAAATGTAATTATTCAATAGTCCAATCACAATAATTTAAAGTTAAACAAGAAAATTAGTATATGTCAGGCTCAATCCTATATATGTATATAAAACACCTATGTTCATACTACTAGCCACCATGCTTCATGAAAACTATTGTAATATAAAAATGATAATTATTAATGTTCAAAAAATACAACAAAGGAGAAACGTCCCAACAAAACTAACCATATATGGACACAGAACATACTAGTTGTAAATCAATGTAGTAAGGGTCTATTTATTAGGAAAGGCTTTAGAGACACTCTATCATTCAAGCCATATGTCCTGTATCCATATATGGTTAGTTTTGTCATTTTTATATTACAATAGTTTTCATGAAGCACGGTAGTTAGTCATATGAACATAGGTGGTTTATATATTATATACTGAATATGAATAGGTTAAGTGTTCAGGTTTTAACTAGGTTATATAGGTTTGTTTTACTACTTGACTTTGTTGCTACCTATTGGTGTTATGTGATTTTGACATGTCTTTATGACATTTAATGCATTAATATTCATATTTATATGTCTTAGATATTTTATGTTTTCTATGAAATCTAATATTTATAAATTGAATTTGAGATACATGTTTTTTATTTTAGTATAGAGTTTTTGTATACTTCCTCTTTATGTACTATATACTTTGTAGGGGATTGAGCCTGACATATACTAATTTTCATGTTTAACTTTAAGTCATTGTGATCGGACAATTGAATAATTACATTTGTTGATAGTGTTTAAATTAATGGTATTGATTCACTTGATGTGTCTGATGAAGCATCTAGTAACAAACACGAAAGCGCTTACATCTCCTCTTTTATTTATTTTGGGTCTATATTATATAGTTGAAGCTTTAAGTAATTGAATACCTAAAGCTGAACACCTAAACAGCAAAAGCTGTTAAGATCGAATGGCCACTTCCGCAAATTATTTCAAAGGGAAAAAATTCACTTGGCTGGAGAAAAAAAAATTTCAAACCCTAATCGAGTGGGGGCCTGTGCTCCCCCCACCCCCCTAACTAAATATAGCAACTCTGAGATCATTCTACAGTGGAGAAAAGGGCAGATGTCTGATAACGGCCAAGTGAATTTTTTCCCTACAAAACAATTCATGTAAGTGGCTGTTCGATGTTTACAGCTTTTGCTGTTTAGGTGTCGAGCTTTAGGTATTTGATTACCTAAAGTTTTGATTACCTAATATAGACCCCTCCTCTTTTATTTATTTTATATTTATTTTATATTAAAGTTTCAGTGTGTTCCATTGAGTCTGTGTTTGCTACCTCATTGTAGGATTACTGGATATTACATACAGTTTGCCCAGGAGAAGAGGAGACTTATAAAGACTTACTGAGTGTACTCATGACTATACAGTAGTAATTACATTTCTACATCTCTGAATTCTTTCTCACTGCTACTTTATTATAGTGATGTGATACCTGCTTATTCTTTATTTTTGGAACACCCATTCATCTGTACTGTTAAACTGTAATACAGGATTGTCCTTATTTGAAGTTATGTGAAAATGCTGTAAGATATGAGTGCCATGTTTGAATTGTTACATATGTCTGTATTTGGAGCTTTTCCCCGGGCCTCCACTGAAAATGGGTTCTGTTGACCCAGTCAGATTATCCTGCTAAACAAATGTCAAATAAATAAATAAATAAATAAAAGAAAGCTTAAGAAATACATTTATTCTATGTCGTATTTATTCCACAACCATAAATGCAAAAGTAGTTCATACACAAAGATAGTAGAAGTAGAGTGCATTCAGTTCACAACTGCATCACATCTCTTATCAGCCAGAAATTGAAAGTGTGTTACCATTTCTTATGTTACACCAGCATATGTCATTAGTATTAGTCTGCAAATGTGAAAATTGCCACCACTTAATAGGAATATATTGATTGGCCCCCTTTTCCACAAAAATTTCCAAGGTTCTTTCTTTATTTAACTAAAGATTTAACAATAAAAAAAAGTTAATAAAAATTGCAGTGATTTGTGACATTATCGGTGAATAAAAATTGCAGTGATTTGTGTCATTATGAATGAATTTATTGCCTCCATTTCCTGTTTTTTTTTCTCTACTATCCCACCCTTTTTCTTATTTTAATCATGCATCCCTTTGTCTTTCTATATTTTCTTTCTGTCTTATCTCCACTGGTCAAGAATCCTTAGGAGACACCTAATCTCATTCCTAACAGGCCAATCAGCATGCACGCTCTGTCCATCCAAGGATGTCCTTACAAAGTTGGCTGAGGATGTGGTGAAGCAAGTTGTGGAGAGACACCATCAGCCAATCTTGGATGTTCTTCAGTGGATTGAAGACTTAGTTTTCCTTCATCTGGTTAGCTGCATCTTTGTTTTCATTGGGTTGAAGACTTGCTTTTCTGGTTGTTGCTGAACACTGCTCCTCCATAGACCACCACCCCTTCAACAAGGGCCTCTACTGCAACAACACCAAGCAGTGTAAACATTTGAGGTCCTATGGACAAGAAATTTCTCCTAAGCACAATTCCTCTTCACCTCCCCCTCCCCCTAAAGCCTCTCTCCTACACCCTTTTATCTACTTCCTACATAAACTATTCACTTATATAAAAATTTGAAAAATAAGGATGTCTATCTTCTGTGAAAATATGGCACCCTTCCTCAACCACCTCCTTCAGCAAAACCTATATGATGCTTTCCTTCTGTGTTCCCTCTTTGTTCCTTTTTCATTCTTCCCTATATTCCCCTTTCCACTCTTTTATCAAGCCAGTAGGGTGTCCACATAAGGATACCCTATATAAAACATATAAAACATATAAAACTCCTTTATATTTTTTAAAACTTAATAACAGCTGCATAGTGTGTCACTTTTCTTGTGTAATTCAAGAGTGTAGCCACGTAAATCCACTAAATCTGAAAAAGTACAAAAGCATATTTTCATGAAGAACTTAAGCTATTTGACTAATAACTTCACCTGCTTTACACTTTTGCTGCGAGTAGTCATGGTTTGTTTTTAAATTCCTTCAAATTTACTTATTCAGCGTAAATAACCTACAAATACTGTATTTGCATATAGGCACAGCAGCACTCTTCACGAATAACCACCATGCAAGTGCAAACCTCAGTACTATGAATACCACCCTTGGTCTTGATGTGGTCTGCATTCTTATGGGAGGAGAGGCTAGATTCTGCCCTTCTGAGCTGGGAATTTCTAGTTAAAGGCTTATTGTGCCTGCTTATTTGATCTGTTTCTTTCTGAAATTTGTGCGCCTTGTTTGCTGTAGCCCAGAAGTTAGTAGTTTATTGGCCATTTTGGGCTAATTTCTCTCTCTTTCATTTCCCTGCTATAAAAACTGCATTTGCGTGGTTTTGCCTGTCGGGCAGCGCCAGTAAGCTAGGGTTAAACTATTCCCAGCTCCACAAAGTCTACTTTTCAATTTTTCCCTTGGAACTAGACAATCTTTTAACTTAAGCACTCAAACCATTCATTTCACAGCCCAGCACTTGTCAAAACTCATAGAAAGCACTAATTAACCCTAGCACTAAACCCCCTATACTGTCCAGAAGGACAAGGCTCTCTATTCACCCCTACCAGCCAATCAGTAAAACAGCTCACTTTACCTATTCAGGCATGTCCAAAGGGCAGTTTCAGGTGTACTCCCCAATCCAACTGGTGAATCTGGGCATTTTGAGTCAATGTTACAACTGCCTTATGTACACAGACAACCCTCTCATCCTACCACCAAACACTAATATATGCAAGAGATGCAATAATACAGTCAAACTGGAGGCAAAGCTCTCTCAACCTAAGACTGGAACTGACAGTCAAGGGGAGAAGGAAAATACTTACAACACACCACCAGTCCCACATAGACCTACTAAACCAACACCGGCAAATAACACACATAAATACACGAAAATATACTCAGAGACTCTAAATAAAAATCTGCAAAAGCAACAGAGACCTCCAAAGCGGACACCCAAGCAACCTCCACACACCATCACAAACCATGAAACACATACTTCACATAATCAGTGTGCCACTCAATAACAGCCCTTAAGGCAAAATAACATACCCAACACACTAGTAATAGGCAACTCTATAGTCAGGCACATTGATGTCCCACTAGCTAGGCTGGACAAGGAGAAGGTTACAGTTAGCTGCCTGTCAGGCACCAGGATCCGCCACATAACATAAGCACTCAGGTCGCTCCAGAACAAGTACAAATGCAACTCTGTCACTGTCCATGTTGGTGTGAATGACCTGAGATGTACCTCCCTGGACTACATGATCACATAGCCCAGGCCGGTATAACCCTAACCCTGAGTAGCATCCTGCCCTCACCAAGAAGAATGCCACAGTATAAAGAAAAAATTGATCAATTTCAACAATTGGCTAAGTTTCTGGTGTCATTCAAAGAGGATCCAGTATCTGTCCACCTGGGATGACATGCTCGACAAGCCATGTTGCTTCGCAAAAGATGGCTTGCACCTGTCACCCTTAGGCTTTCAAATACTCGCCAAGGCTTTTGCCACCCCCATAGTGCCTTTTTTAGGCAAGGCTCAAAAGACAAACCCACCACCGTAAATAGCACAAGTAACCAAAAAATGAGGGTAATGCTGCTCAACGCCAGAAGTCTAAACCTCAAAATGCATGCACTCGAGGCACTCCTCAGTATGAAGAACACTGATATCTGTGTAGTAACAGAAACCTGGTTTAAGGCTCCAGAGAGCACCCCAGCACTAACAGGCTATAACTCATACCATAATTTTCGGCCACAGAACCTGGACCAAAGCATAAAAGGCAGGGGTGTGTCCATATTCATCAAGGATACACACACCTCCAGGTTAGTGGCACAGCACAATGCCTCAGAGATCATCCTTGTGCAACTAACAATGGGTAAAACTGTAATTCAAATTGTAGATTGCTACCAATCACCCACAATGACCCAGGACCCCCATTCCATGTTTCTGGAGACACTGGAAAATATGAAGGTCCTACCAAATGCCTTAATATTGGGTGATTTCAATTACCCAAACATTAACTGGGAGAACTACTCAGGTACTAACTCCCTTGCCCAACACTTCCTAGAATTTATAAACCCAAATGCCCTGGATCAACTGGTCAACACCCCCACCAGAGGTGACAACATATTGCACCTGGTCATCACCAACATGGGCGACCGGTGTTCTACACCAGAGGTCAACCGCTTGCTGGTTAGATCAGACCATAGACTAATCACTCTGGATATTCACATTCCGCCCCCAACCCCAATCAAGGAAACCACTGTGAAAAACTTTCACAAGCAAATTTCATGTTACTTAACACCAAGGTGGAAAGGTTCCCAGCCTCCATGCTAAAGGACAATGCTGTCCAAGCTGCTGAATCCCTTACAAAGGCACTCTATGAGCACCTGCAAGAATGCATGGATCATGCTATCCCAAGCAAAACCAGGACTCACTCCTCCAAGAAAAGGAAACCAGCCTGTTGGACTTCTTTGAGACAGTTACCAAGGCTTTAGATGAGGGAAAGTAGGTCCACACAGCCTACTTAGACCTCACAAAGGCTTTCAACACCATTCCTCATTCTGGTATTATAGACAAGCTCACTAGCCTGAACATAAACCTCTACGTCACGAGATGGGTTGCCAATTGGCTCATGGATAGACCCCACATGGTTAAGGTTGTAGGCTCTAGGTCTGACTCTAAACTGGTTACAAGTGGCATCCCCCAGGGCTCAGTCCTAGGACCCCTCCTGTTTGGTATATACTTCTCAGAGGTACATGCAAGCACAGGAGGACTATGGCTGACCAAGTTCACAGACGACTGCAAACTGGGGGCCATAATTGACTCTCCGGCTGATACAGACATCCTCCAGAAGGGTCTCACTGAGACGGATACCTGGTGTCCAAATCATGGCCTCAAGCTAAATGACATAAAGTGAATAGTCATCCCCTTTGGAAAAAGCAAAGTACCTGCAAACTACCACATATGTGGTAGTCCCCTAAATACAGAAAATATAATAAGGGATCTGGGTCCCAAGTAGATAGTAATCTCTCCTTTGATAATCATATTGCCAAGGTGGTTAGAAAATCCTTCTATGTGGGCCATGTAATCACAAAAGGGTTTGCATCTAGAACAAAAGAGGTTATTGTGCCCTTGTACTCATCACTCATCAGCCCCATCATAGAGTACAATTCCTCATTTGGGATGTACCTTACAAGACACCTGCAACAGCTGGAAAGACCACAGAAGTACATCACCAAGAGGATTACTGGCCTCAAACAGATGCCCTATGCAGCCCGAATGAAGAAACTCCTTCTCTACTCGGTTGCATACCGCTTACTCAGGGGTGATCTCTGCCTGACATACAAGGCCATGTCCAACCCAGAATTGATGGACATGCTCCACCTAAAAAAAAAAAAAACAAATCCCCAAGAGCCACATGCCTATGGATCTAAACCTCACCACAATGATAAATAGGACATGCTGGAGAGATAGATTCCTGTCCCAGAGACTCCCCGTGCTTTGGAACAGGATTCCAATCTACATTAGGCAGAGGCCCTCACTAACACTCTTCAAGAGAAACCTTGATGAGTGAATGGGAAACAGAAAATTTACCCCGGGGATCACAGCAGTGACTCTGCTAGACAGAGGCACAGGGAACTAATGGCTCTGCTGGACAGATGCACAGGGAACTAATCTAAGGGGGCAGTGAAAGCTAACATATTCTGGCTAGGCTTATAGATGCCCTCGGGCAGATAGCCTAGTACTTACCTATGAACCTATGAACCTATGAAATCTGCAACACAAAGAAAATATCATCCTGGGACAGGAATGTGGTATAAAGGAACTTGAGTAGGACAGAATGTATAAATATTTGGGAATAGATGAAGGCTGGCACTAAAATATGAACAAATGAGAATAAAGCTCTGTAAGAAATACTTCAAAAGACTAAAGCTAATATTGAAAACTGCTTTGATGTCTTGGAGTAAAGTCCAAGCTTTAAATCAATTTGCCCTCCCTGTCCAAACTCACAGCTTTGTTTTGACTGACTGTCCCCAAAAAGTATTGAATCAATTAGACACAATAACAAGAAAAATGCTTCACGTTTACCAAATTATATATAAAAACACTGCAAACCAAGATTATATATTCTTCACTCTGAAGGAGGTACAAATCTCCTTGAAATCAACAACATGTACAGATCTGCAGTTGTGCGACTGTGTACATTATTTGCTGACCTCATCAGATCCAAACGTATCGAAAGTTTAAAAGCATGAGTAGAAGAAGTCTTAAGATGACATATTTTCTTAGTTTAACAGAAGTATTTTGGAATAAAGTGGGAACAGATATGAAGCTAGAAGTAAGCAAAAATCAGAAAGCAACTGAAAGTGCCAAAAAACAAAACAAAGAGTATATATTAAAAAGGATCAGATAAGAAGGAAAGAAAATTGGAAAGCCTAAAAATATTGGCAAGTATGCAGATCTAGAACAACTTCATGTCGACCAAGATTTGACAAAGGAATGGTTAAGGAGAGGAGAACTGAAACTAATGGATGAAAGGCTAATAATGACAGGATAGTGAACCAAGTCCATGCTGATTTACAAAGTCCATTGAAAAAGTGACAGAAACAGAGAGATGCAGGTTCGGTAAAAGAATTGAAAACAGTTGCTCATCTCTTTGCTGGGTGTGATATCATGGCAGTGTATCTGTTTATGGAAAGGCACAGTAATATAGCATGACTGTTGCACTGGTGATTGTGCAAATACTACAATACAGAAGTAGCTGAGAAGCACTGGAAACATGAAACACATAGCATTATAGAGAATGATGACATTTATATCACATGGGATCATCCTTTACCAACAGTTCAGAAAATAAATGTGAGAAAATCAGGTATAGTAGTTCATTAAAAGAAGACTAAAGTGGCAGTGATTGTTGAAATTGCTACACCCAGTGACTGCAGTGCCTTACACAGAGAAACACAATCATGAAGTACCAGGATTTTCAGGCTGAAACAAGGGCAATGAGGAAGAAGGATACCCAGACAGTTTCAATAGTACTAGGAGGAACAGGACTAATAGAAAGGAGTCTGAAATCATTCTTAAATGTGCTAGCAATGCATGCAACCTTGTATGGATTGCAAAAGGAGGCAACTGCAGGCAAACTGACGGTGCTAAGAAGAGCACACTTGACTAACATCAAAAACTAAAACAATACTAATTTCATGAACTCTGATTATACCTTGATTAAGGAATGGGGTCCATTCCCATCATGGAACTAGAATCCCAAAACACTCAGAAAAATTAAACTGAGTAATAATGCATGAGATGTTTTTGAATCAAATTACCTATGCTTTTTGTAGAGAAAAAAGATTCTAGCATACCACCTGGATTCTACTTTGTGGACTCTACCATCCATTCTGATGTTGTTCCAAGGCAAAAGACCAGAAAACTAGGTCCGAGGTAGTGTTGCAGAGCTTCCAAGTGATGGGAGTTCTTGCTAGTTCTTGTTAATATGTAGTGAAGATTCTTTTCAACATTACTCTGATTCTTTGTATTTTGGAAGTCAGGGTACATCTGATTGGTTGTTCTTATAATTACTCTGCCTTATTCAACTACATACACACAGGCATTATTTTCTGGAATTAATCACACTACTAGAATAATATTACAAAGCTGAAATTTTGAAAATCTATATTATCGACTTCATCACAAGCCACTTTTGCTAGATTAATGATAGTGTAAGTTTTGCTCATCAACTGGATAATTGCTTTGGAATTTTCTTTTCTTGTGGCCTAGATCACAAGAATGTAAACCTTGGGAAGGACCAGTCCATATTGTATGGCAATGGTCTCTGCAAGAAATAATAGTCTCTTATGAGGACTGAAGCAATAGAGAGACAATATATGAGGGAGTCCCTAGGGCTTGTGGAGTATGTGAGGTAAGGAAAATGCAGTGCAGTTCACATCCTACAATTATTAGATCAGGGGCCCACAGACTGTGGTAATGGTGTACAGGTACAGGCATGGGTAGAATGTTCTTGTATATGGGGATCATACAGATGAAACCTCAGATATGTATTTCTTGAAATTTTGCATATGCATGAAATTACTTTGCTTTCTGACTGCATCACACCTTTTATATCAGCTACTAGATTCACAGATGGCTGACTTTCTGATACAAGACACAGGGTTTAGACTAGCTACGACACATGATTTAATAATTGTAATATGTTCATGGTAATCACTTGGCAGCAGACCAGTTGCAAGGGCTTTTAGCATCATGAAGGGCAGGCCCATTTGTCACCCTCATCTATATTCAGTCTCAGTAGAAATTGCTTGCCATCTTGTACAATGTCTGACTTTTATGGAAACTTTGACAGTTTATGAGCTGCCATTAAGTTATGTTTTATTTATTTATATTTTTACTTACATTTTGTTTATTGGTGTAGAAAACTGGATTAAATGTAACCAATTGCAGGCTTAGCCAAGAATCTCAATTATGGTCATTTAACAGGCAGCTGATAAATTGGCTAATTGTAAAACTGTTCATTTTTAAAAGGCATGGCCTTTAAGGGGGAAAGGACACTCTGACAGATGGTTTCTAAGCTGTTTATTAAGTGATCATGACTGCTTAATTGACATCTTGCTAGCTATTAAACATTTTTAAATATCACCCATGGCAGAGGCCTTCTTTTCTCCAACTTTGTTGTGGCAGTGCATATTAGTGATCTGCAGAAGCAGTCTGCAGAGCAGAGGATGCAAGTATTGGGCACACTTTTTCTGTGTGTGTGTGTGTGTGTGTGTGTGTGTGTGTGTGTGTGTGTGTGTGTGTGTGTGTGTGTGTGTGTGTGTAAGGACCAGACAAAGATCATAGATGGCCAACATTTAACAAATACAGACAAAACTGTTCAACCTGTGCAGATGAATTAGATTATACAATAAAAACATTAGGAAACCTCAAAGGCAATACACACTTGTGTGCAGAGCTCATTGTAAATGGAGCCACCTATACTGATCCAGAAGATATAGCAAACCTCCTGGCTGATAAATTCAGCTCCAACTTTACTCCTCTCTCCCCCTTAACCTTCCCTCAGGAAATATCATCAAATATAACTCCCCCTACTATCACTAGGGAACAGATTCTTAATACTCTCTCTAAGACTAAGAACACTGCATCAGTGGGGCCAGACAATATCCTAGGATTCCTTCTAAATAGCATGAAACATGACCTATCAGGGCCTCTGGAATTACTGTTTAACTCTATCTTCCAAACAGGCTTCATGCCTCATGAATGAGAAAGGCAACAGTTATCCCTTTGCACAAAGCTGGGCCATCTACTGACCCTGGAAACTACAGACCCACAAGTCTCACTAGTCTTATATGCAAAGCCATGGAAATAATTATCATGGAGATGATCAATAGAGATATAGTAAACCTCCAGACACTGGAACCAACCCAGTTTGGTTTCTTCAAGGGCAGATCATGCATACTCAACCTGGTGGGCTTCTTTGAGAAGGTCACCAAAGCAATGGATGAAGGAAAAATCGTTCACACTGTCTACCTTGACCTGGCCAAGGCATTTGACAAAATACCCCACACGAGCAGTTGACAAACTCAAGTGGTTATGTACAAACCCGTATCTCACCCAGTGGATAGCCAACTGGCTCACAGACAGGACCCAGGAAGTTAGAATTGGGGAGTCCACCTCTACAAAGAGGCCAGTCACAAATGGAGTCCCTCAAGGATCAGTCCTTGGACTGCTCCTTTTTGGCATTTGCTTCTCAGAAGTCAAGGCCAATGTCAGTGGTCTCTGACTGATTAAATTTGCAGATGATTTCTAATTAGGAGCTGTCATTGAATCTCACACTGACACAAATGTTCTCCAGGAGAGGCTGACACAGACAAATAACTGGTCTCAGAGCCATGGACTAAAAATAAATGTCAAGAAATGCATAATAATATGCTTTGGGAAGTCATCCATCCATGGTAACTATCATATTGACAACACACCACTTAGAGTTGACCGAGTAGTCAGGGACTTAGGGACACACATAGATAGTAATCTAGCTGTTGATCATCACGTGTCTACAGTGGTGAGGAAATCATTCTATGTTGC
The DNA here is from genome assembly GCF_019279795.1 of Protopterus annectens. NCBI lineage: Eukaryota > Metazoa > Chordata > Ceratodontiformes > Protopteridae > Protopterus > Protopterus annectens. The sequence goes on from NC_056725.1 coordinate 1,908,134,265, forward strand.
ACAACTTATAAACAAATGTATGGCATCTAAGTCCAAGGACTTCATTTTTCCACTGTATTCGGCATTCATCAGACCTATCATTGAGTACAATGCACCCTTTGGTATGTACCTAACCAGGCATATCCAACAACTGGAATGTCTGCAGAGGTTCCTCACTAAAAGAATACAGGGTGTAAGTAATATGTCCTATGCAGACCACCTCAGGACCTTATCCCTCTATTCTGTCTTCTACAGACTTTTGAGGGGAGATCTATGCCTGGCATACAGGGCATTGTCAGACTGCATTCTGATGGATTTCCTGCATATCCACAAAACAAACAGTATCAGAATTACCCATTCTAAAGACTTAAACCTTGCCTGTGATATAAATAGGACCTGCTATAGAGATAGGTATGTATCCCAGAGACTACCCCATCTATCGAACAGGCTCCCCATCCACGTGAAGCAGAGTTCCTCCCTAACCCAATTCAAGAGCAATTTGAACAATTGGATGGGAAACCAGAAATTCATCTCTGGTTTGGCACCTATGTCTCTAATGAACAGCGGTAACCTATAAATGGCTCATCTCCCAGGCCTATGCTTACACTTATCAAGGGTATCAGAACATCTCAGAGATTTGGTATGCATGGCTAGGCTTAAAAAGGTCCTTGTGGTCGTTAGCCTAGTAAGCACCTATGAACCTATGAAATTAATCCTAAATCATTCAGGGTGTGGAGGCTGAACAAATATACGAATGAAATGTGAGCATTGAAGTGCATGAGAAAAATGGAAGGAAGAGCATCAACATAAAAGTATGTAACTGAGTAAAATGTCAAAATAGATGCAGATATTTTGTAACAAAATATGACTACATACTGGCAAATTATAGAAGAGTGGCCATCAGTTGTGTAGCAAGTGTAGAAACAGACTGCCACTCTCAAGTTAGCATGCATTCTCGCTTCTTAAGGCAGGACTGAACACAAATTCAGAAGAGATGTGCTATCATGGTGAGTGTGCACCTTACTCTGTATGCATGTATCCAGTCACATTATTGTTTTATTAGTGCTGGAAGTCTGCCACTGACTGGGGAAATGTATGCCTGATTTGAGCTCGCTGCACAGCTATTATAAAAGGATCCCTGCATGAGATAAACACTCAACATCAACCAGTTACCCTAAGCCTGGTTAAGTAATGGCACTACCATTCTTCAACAAGCATATGTTAATGAGGACAATCCATGATAAATGATCATTCCAAAAGGGGAAATAAGCTCAAAGTGCCAAACAAATTTCATAGTTCTATGTTGGCAAAGCATGCCAGTGTAATATCTTGAAGCAGTGATACAGCACACTGAATCTAATTGGTTGTTTTGGTGTTGCAACATCTCCAGTTGTTAAAACAAATTGATAATGCAGCCATCAAACACTGGAAAGCTGGACTGCTTGTAGTAGCAAGTCCCATATAAAGTTAGATCTGTACAGTTACTATTTGGAAGCAGTTATGGAAGTGGCCAAGAACTGTGCTCATCCACTGTAAGGCAATGGGCAAGTTATTCCCGAATTACAATGATGATGGCTCACACAGTTCATTACAATACAAAGTGGAGGAGAAATCCACCTTCATGCCTGTTCTCTTCGGTGGGAAACAAAACTGCAAGTTCCTGTAATCACAGGTAAATAGGTAAAAAACACACTCTCCAAAGCCAAGAACACAGCATCCATGGGACCTGACAACATCCCAGGCTGCATTCTACATGAACTACAGAACGAACTGGCACCCCACCTAAGTACCATGTTCAATCATAGCCTCACCTCAGGCTTTGTGCCCACTGAATAGTGCACATTAATGGTTATCCCACTCCACAAAGATGGAGACACCACGGACCTCGGGAACTACTGCCCCATTAGCCTGATGAGTCTGGTCTGCAAGGCTATGGAATGTATCATCATGGAACTTATAAACAATGACACTGGTAATCTCCAAACTCTGGACCCCACCCAGTTTGAGTTTTTTAAAGGCAAATCATGTCTCCTAAACCTGATAGACTTCTTTGAAGCAGTCACTAAAGCTGTAGATGAGGGTAAGGTGGTTCACACAGCCTATCTAGATCTCGTCAAGGCTTTCAACACCATCCCCCACTCTGGAATTATAGATAAACTCACTAAACTAGGTATAAATCTCTATGTCACAAGATGGGTTGCCAACTGGCTCACTGACAGAACCCACACTGTGAAAGTAGCAGACTCCAAATCCGACTTTAGACCAGTGACAAGTGGAGTACCACAGGGTTCAGTCTTCGGCCCTCTCCTGTTTGGTATCTACTTCTCAGAAGTACAGGGTAACACAGAAGGTCTTTGGCTAATGAAGTTTGCAGATGACTGCAAACTAGGAGCCATAATCAAAACTCCTAATGATGTGGACATCCTACAAAAGGGCCTCACAGAGATAGATGCCTGGTGTCAAAGCCATGGCCTCAAGCTCAATGCCAAAAAGTGCATTGTCATCCCTTTTGGTAAAAACTCTGTACCCATGAACTACACATAGGCGGTAGTCTACTTAACACCGAATGTGTGTTAAGAGACCTTGGGACACAGGTGGACCATAGTCTCTCCTTTGATAATCACATTACCACAGTAGTCAGGAAATTCTTCTACGTGGCACACCTCATTACAAAAGGTTTCTCATCCAGGAAAAAAATAGGTCATTGTTCCCCTCTACTCGTCACTCATTAGACCCATTATAGAGTACAACACCCCTTTTGGCATGCACCTCACAAGACACCTACAACTAGAAAGGCCACAGAAATACCTCAGAAAGAGGATTACTGGCCTCAAACAGATGCCCTACACAGACCATCTCAAAAAACTCCATCTTTTCTCTGTCACATATCACCTACTCAGAGGCGATCTCTGCCTAGCATACAAAGCTATGTCAAACCCAGAGCTGTTGGACATGCTCCACTTAAAGAAATCCCAATCCCTCCGAGCTACACGCTCTAGGGACCTAAACCTTGTCACCACAATAAACAGAACTTGCTGGAGGGATAGATTCATGTCCCAGAGACTTCCCATACTCTGGAACAAACTACCTATCTATATCAAACAAAGCTCCTCATTAGCACTCTTCAAGAAAAATCTTGATGATTGGATGAGAGATAAGAAATTCACCCCGGGGATCACTTCTGTGGCTCTGCTCGACAGGGGCACAAGAAAATAATTGTCTTGGGTGATGAAAGCCAGGGTACCTTTTTGGCTAGGCTTATATAGGCCCTAGGGCCAACAGCCTACTACCTACCTATGAACCTATGATGGACTTTTTTACCAGTTATGCATGCATTCTCCCATCCATCATATAAGTGGTACTGCTCTGCAACACTGCATTGGGAGATAACATCTCCACCTGTATGACAGCACTGGTACTGCAGGCAGAATCAATGTCCATACCATCACCACTGCCATACAAGTGGAAATGCAGTGCTACACAGTTTCTGAGGGACTTGTTGGATTCACCAAGGCCTTGAATGAGCTCAGGCTATGTCAGGAATGGGTAATGGGATTCATTAACAGAATGTCTCTGTATCTAACAGAGCAGGACTCCCTCACATTCAGTATTTCAGCATTACCAGGTTCTGTGTAGGACATACTATACAGTATGATGTTATAGCCATGGTGGGGTTCAGAACTGGGGTAGGTTCTCCACTGCATTACTCTAATCATTTTGGAATGAATCATGGAGTACATTTCATTACCAATGATGGATGGATTTTTAGAACTATTATCATTGTCTTTTCACTGTTTATCCACGGACATACATCTGTGCTATTCTATTCTAACTATATATACAAGGTGTCACAAGGCAGACCTTCATCCACTACAAGATGTCAGGGAGAGTATTACCATCCCAGCACTATGTGTTTGCACCTACTACATTCTGAGAGCAGTAGCACCATATCACATTCCAGTGCTGTGGTTGAGTTATCAGTGACACTCAGATCATCCTCATGCACTGCGTACTATGCAAGCTTTCTGTGCTATTTGCATCCTCAGTGTTTAGCATGGACTTCTACTGAACACATTTACATTTGTCTTACCCTACTGGATGTGATACACCTTCAAAAATGGTATATGGCCTTATAACTAAACTTCTGTATGCACTAGAACTACACTATGCATTTCATATCTATGGAACTATGAGTCCTGACTCATGGTTTGGTGTATTTAATTAAGCATTTCACAGTGAAATCATTTTTAATGTTATTATTATAATTATTATTTGTTAATTTTGATAATGAACTGATCCTCAATGAACCTAAGTCAAGGCAATAATAACAATAACAATAAAGACACAAAAATGAATAGTGCCCAATAGCTGCAATTACCCACAGACGTAGAACTACAAAATATATGCAGTACTGCAACTGTCAATTCAACAATATGCTATGGAGACAATATTGACTGAACCAGACAGTACAATTAACCATGGTATTGCAAAATAAAAAAGTCAGCAAGTGGAGTAGACGGAAGAAAGCAGTCAACGAAAGAACTTTTATTGTAAGGCAATGCATGGACTTGTCTGAACATTTTAATTTTTGCATTTTTCTGTTTTATATGGTCCAGATATTTACTAGTATAAGCACAGTTTTCTAACATTTGATTTACTCACTGTTTAGTAATGTAAATAGCTCTGTATTCACTTAATGCAGTTTCCAAAATCAAATATGTCTTTTTTCTTAATATTTCAGTTAGGCCACATAAAATTGTCACTTATTAAGGATTCTTACATATTGTAAAATTATGAAGACTGTCTTCATTACTTTAATTCGGTCATACATTGTGTAGTGTTTTATTCACTTGCCTAAGTGACAATGTATAGCTTTCATATGTAACATATTTCCTCAGAAACTTCACTACTTTTTTGCTTTAATTTTTTATTAAGAACTTCATTTGTAAAAGTCAGATTAATAATACATATTTAACCAGCTAAAGACAAAACAAGCATTATACTCGCAGAATTATACCATTGCTCTAGAAAAGACTCCCCATCAATTTAAAACAAAGGTCAATTTGGACCTATGGATAGGAAACAGAAAGTTTAGCCCAGGATTGACCTCTGTACTACTAATGGACAGAGGCAGCTTCTAAGTGCTTCATCTTATGTATGGGTCATCTCAAATTATCTATGGTATGATCCCATTTATTCTCATTAGGGGTAATATATAGTTATCGACCATGGGGTGGGTAAAGCCAACGTCTAACCAAATGGAATAGGTTATTTCAAGCACAAAAATGAAAACTGACTAGGCATAAAATGGCCTGCAAAGGCAGCCTAGTACTTAACTTGTGAACCTACAAGAAGGATTTTATGCAATCCACAAAAACTGTGAAATTTTGCAGCCAATGTATTATTATTATTGTCACAATAACACAGTCTTCTATTTTGTGCATTGCATTCTTGATCCTGTTTACTGAAATTAAAAAGGTAACAATTTTATCACATAGCATACACTGACATCACTACCTTCAGCCTTTGCTGCCTCATTGGAGTCTGTAATAAAAGTTCATGTCCTTAAGAATTAATGGAATATTTGTTGAACTGATTCTAGATTCTTGACATGGTAAGGGTAACTCATTTAATTTTACTCACAGTGCTTTTAACATTTTCAGCTAGGCCTTTAGTTTCTTTTGGATGAGGTTTCTGGGAGCTTGTCTGATAAATTCCAGGACTGCCAGCAGATGACACTGAGCATCTGTGAGGAAGGTAGGGGAGCATGCCATGTATGGAACAACAGTGAGTAAATGCTTAGTAACTGCCTGTAGAAGTCTAATAACTCTTTCCACAATTTTTTCAATATTTAAATAATATATGGCTAGGTTTGTAAATTTGCTACCATACCTCAGGCATATGAAAGAAATGTGTGTGGAAATTTTACTTAAAATGGAAGGTTTGTAATGCTACCTATGCAGACTCTTATGCTGTAACATAGGGTTCTGACAAATAACTGTAGGAAAAGTGAGGCTGGATGTGGTTGCTGGCCCAGTTGCCAGTTTGAAAGTGGTATCAGTGATGGAAGCACCTATTTTTCTCATTCCGTTTCTTTTTTTTCATTCCACTGTTTCCCTTGAACATTTAAGAAAACAGGGATCCCTTCCCTCACACTCTGTTGAGCTGCAGTTCAGTCCCCTTTGGCACCAAAGATCCCACTGTGATTGAGAAATGTGGACTTCATCTCTTAGGGACCATGTCAGCATTGCATTCTGAATCCACACCCCACTAAGGCTAAAGACTGGTCCAGATGACAAACATCATAACAGAAGAGAGTAATTTTGAACCTTGGTTTGATTGCTTCCTGAACGATTTTCTTGGCTACATGCTGGTTAAAGACCAGATTACTATATACATATGTTCACAGATCCCTGACTATTGGGTCAACTCTTAGGGATGTCTTTTCGAAGGAGTAATTGGCGTGAGTGGCAGTTTTCCCAAAAGATACCATAATACATTTTTGGCATTGAGTTTTAATCTGTGACTGGTACCTGTCATTTATCTGTGTTAGACTCTCTTCTAAGATGCTTGGGTCATGGAGAGAATCTATGACAGCTTGTAATTTGTAGTCATCTGTGAACTTGGTCAGCCTAGGGCCCTTGACATTGGCTTTTAACTCTGGGAAACAGATGCCAAATAGGGGTGGTCCACTAGGAAGCTCAGAGGTACCCCGCTGGTGACTGGTCTCTTAGGATAGGTGTTCACACCAATCCTGACTTCCTGCATCCTGCATGTGAGCCAGCTGGCAATCCAGTAAATTATGCTGGGGTTTATGCCCAGTTTAGTGGGTCTGTCAACTACACCAGGAGGGGTATTGTATTGAACACCTAAGACAAGTCCAAGTAGGTGGTATGTACCATTTTCTCCTCATCCCTTGCCTTAGTGACCCTCTCAAAGAAGTCCACCAGTTTTAGAAGGCATGACCTGCTCCTGACAATGCCCAACTGGGTCGGGATCAATGTCTGAAAGCTGACTGTCTTTTCCATGATAATTCGTTCCATGGCATTGCATAGTAGACTAGTCAACTAATAGGTCTGTAGTTTCTGAGGTCAGCTGATTGTCTACCTTTGTGAAGTGAGATAAATGTTACTGGCCTCATTCTCATGATACAAAGCCTATTTTGAGTCTATAGTGGAAAAGTAACTCAAGTAGTCATGATAGCTCATGTTTCAGGAGGCATCCAGATATTGTCGGGGTCCACTGAGACTGTGTTTTTGGTCTTAGTGAGTGCTGCCAGGATCTGCTTCCTGTTATTCGTTGGGGAAGGGGGTTAAGCAAGTACATATTTCATGCAGGCAGGGGAATGATGGGTGAGGTTTTAGTTGAATTTGTCAGCAAGAATATTCACTATGTTGATCTGTTCAGTGAAGGTGGCACCATTGACCACCAGTTTGGTACACTGATGTATACTGTCTTTGAGTTTTTTTACATAGTTGTAGAAAGCCTTTTGGTTGTATTTAGCCTATGAGGCCATCTTGACCTTGTAGTTGGGCTTCTTGGACTTAATTAGTCCTTTTAGTTTCCTATTCAGTTTAATTAGAGAGCTTCTATCACTATGGCAGTTGCTCTTCCTTATTTTAACCATATATTTTTTTCCTTTTATTATATACCCCACTAATGTTAGGATTCCACCAGTGTGGTTTGTTTTTTAAAGTTGTTCTGGGCTTAATTCTTGTAGGTATGGCAGCCTCTATACAGACATTTTCATGGTTGCCCAAGATCTCTGTGAACAATTCTGCAGAGGCTGCAGTGAACTCAGGGTTGGGAGGGGCACTGAATTTTGATAAACTATAATTTAATAAGATGGAGTTTGCTTTGGAATAGTTCATAACTGTTACAGCATTTGCCAGGGTTACCCAGTTCATTTTTATTTTGAAGGAGACTGTTTTGTGGTCTGACCTCACCAATGAAGACATGACACTGAGCCAGGAGTGCAGTACTCTCTCATATTGGTGAGTGCCAGGTCCAGTATGCTTGAACCTCTGCTGGGTGTGAACACTGTCTGGTAAGGGTATTTGTGTTAACAAAGTCCAGGAATCATTATGCCTGTAAGTATGATGCAGTGTAGTTTGCCAGTCTATATAGGGGTAGATAAGGTCTCCTATGACTAGAGTATTTGATTTAATAGTGAGTGCCTCCAGTAGAAATAGGTACAAGCTATGGAATTCTACGAACCAAAGGATGGCCTATAGCTTGTTAGGATATAGTGTGGAAGTTTTTCTATGGTGATTTGCACAGGGATAAATGTCATGGTATCCTCCTGTTTAACCAACCTAGAGTTATGTTTTGGTAATATAGATTGACACTCCTACATCTTTTGTCCCTCTCTGTGCAGCCGATGGCCTACATTTTTGGAAGGCACTGAAACCTTGCACTGCCAGATTACTTTCTGCAGATTTAAATAATGTCTCGAAAACTGCAAAGATGCCAGAGTGAGGAGAGCTTGTAGGGTATGGAATGGCTGGGATCCTAGCATTGAGCAGAAATATCTTCAGATTTCTTTGGGTTTTATTTGTTTTGTCTGTAGGTTTGTCAGTTTGGCATTGCCTAAAACAAGGTACTAAGGGTTAAAGTAAATAAGTTCTCTTTGGATATAAAATATCTTGCATTCAGTTATCTTTGTTGATCATTAATACTTTCCTCTTTAGGAAACTTACTTCAAAGCTAGGAGTTTGTGTTTTAATGGACTGTCATGAGACTGTATTGTACTTTTAAATGAGAGCACTCCTTATTCAGTCAGCTTAATAGTTATTTCAATTATTTAAAAAGCATTTTCCTTTGGACAAATTGTGTTTATTTTATTTTGGGCATCTGACAATTGTTTTGAAGTATGTTTTACTATATTTGTGTAAGAAAAAGTGAATTTTAAAGACTTTAAATTTTTACCAGCTTTTGCTGTTTGTTTTCTGGGAAAGATGCATCATTTTTGGCTTGACCATAGAACAAGCAGTCTGCCTCAGGGTCAGTCCTCCTTCCAGTCACAAAAAGAAAAAGTTAAGCAAACATTTTTGCCATCACAGCAGGCTAGCAATTTGCCACAGCTACAGGTGGGTGACTCTGCTGTGGTGGTGACTCCACTGTGGCCTTTTGTTGTAACTCAAACCACTCATCCTTTTACCATGGATCCCTCTGGTGTAGCACCTGTACCCACTATGGACTAGGGATTAGCCATATTCTCTGTGACTGTTGGGATTCCCTCAGTGGTAAAGGAGAACATTCTTGTTGATCCTGGGAGAGGGAACAAGGAATGCTTCCCTGTTTTGTGAGAATGTTGTGCCCATTCCTACTGCTGCCATTTATAACAGTTAGCTGATATTTTTTCTATTAAAAAGAAACAGAAAACTAAACATGTATCAATTCCTTCTCAAATTTCTTTAGTCAAGAATAGTTTACTGAGCCCGGCTCAGAGTTTTACTTTCTCTTTTGATTCTTCTTATTTGTTGCTTTCTTGAAAATGAAAGGATACCTCCTTTCTTAGAAAGATTCAAGAATATGAAACTGGACAGGAAGATGAAGGGGCAGAAATAGGTTTTCTCCTTAGTTTTCTGATTCAGACTCAGAGGAGAGCTTCGTTTCTAATTCTGTATTTGGGGTCATTCTCCTTTTGAGACTAGTTCTAGAATCTGCCTATGTTTTCAGTGGACTGGCTTATCCCAATAGAGTGGACAACAGCAACAGTCATCCCTCTGCATAAGAGGGGGACCATTTACTGACCCAGAAAATTACCGACCCATAAACTTGACTAGTCTTATATGTAAGGGAATGGAAAGAATAATCATCGACTTCATAAACAATAACATAGGAAACCTCCAAAAACTGGATCCGACCGAAATCGGCTTTGTCAAGGGCAGGTCGTGCCTACTAAATTTGGTGGATTTCTTTGAGAAAGTCACTAAGACTGTGAACAAAGGTAAAATAGTATATACTGCGTACCTCAACCTAGCCAAGGCATTTGACTGAATTCCTCATTCGGTTATCATAAATAAACTCACAAAAATAGGCATAAATCCTTATATCACCAGATGGATAGCCAATTGGCTGATGGACAAGAAACATGTGATTAAAGTGGGTGAATCCAGATTCAGCAAGAGGCCAGTTAATAGAAGTATGCCACAAGGCTCAGTGCTGGGACTACATCTGTTCAGAATATACTTCTCTGAAGTCTAGGCTAATGTGGAAAGCCTCTGGATAATGAAGTTTGCTGATGACTGCAACGACTGGTTATGCCAACAGATATCTAGGTAATGTGTGACAGACTGAAATGTTTGTTGCATAATGAAACAACTACATACTGAATACGCAGCGCTTACAGCGGTATTTAGAATTAAATATTACTCTGAGAGATTTAAGAGCAGTTAAAAGTCCCTCTACAACATTTGATTTGACAGATGAGACTGATAAAAAAATTTACATGCAGTGGATTGCTGCTGTGCATAAATGCAGCATAGAATGGATCAGTATTTTAGTGGAGAGGGACTTATTGAAAATGTAGAAACTCAAGGAGGACATTAAGACAATGTGTACGGATATTGCACAAAAAACTTCTATCACACTTCTGTGACAGTTTTTGTCTGGACTAAATAAAAAATTAACTTTGAAAAAGAAATTGTAAATCAGAAAAAGAAAAAAATATATAAGGACCTACGTGATTATGAGTGAAATCAGGCATTTACATCCAATCATATTCAGTGTAAACCATGTAAACATGTTAGATTTCAATGTTCAGCAGGAAGGACAGATCAACGTGGGGCTTTGTTTACAACTCTAGATAGTGGAGCAACTTCGACAGATTATGAGAGTGAGGAATATCCTCCACTACCACCAGCAGGTAACCCTGAGAATTTTCAATAAACCTTTCAAGACTCAAAGGAACAACGAAATGCTAATTGCAAATGGTTACAAACAAACTTTGATTATGGGTCAGAAAATAGCAGAAGACAATTGCACCCACATTATTTCAAAAGAGGTAAATGGAACTGAAAGTACAAACTGTTATGATGTTGTAGCTAATGTTAATGAAGGTTATATTGTTAATTTATCAGGCTACAGCTTTACAGATACAGAAACAGTAGTTTGAGTCTAGGTTTAAAATTTCTTCCAACAGTTTTACTTAGACTATATGATATTAAGTGTGAACTTTTTAGACTGGTTTGGAAATTACATTTGAAAGAATATTTAAAAAATGATGATAAAACTAAAAATAAAATGGTGGATGCTTTAGTGTGACTGGATGAATATTTGGGTGAAAGTGAAGACAGTTACTTTTGATGCATGTCTGACCATGAATTAAATGCATATTGTTTGCTTAGTACTGGAGGTATAGTTTATAAAAGTTGTTTTATACCAGCTTTTACTAATGACAATATACAACATTTTTCCACTGCATTGAATTTTAATGTGGAAAAGGAATATCAAATGTTTAACTGTAATAAAGCTAAAATGCAATATAATTTAACCAAAAATGAGTGGCAGAGCTTGCAAGGTTTGGGGCAAAGAAAAGATTTAATTTTTAAACCAACCGAGAAGGGGGGTAAACTAGTAATCATGCACTACAATCAATATCTGAGAATGTGCCTACAGCTATATAATAGAGAAGTTTATGCTGTTGTAGACTTTCAACAATATATTAAAGCATTGGAGGAATATCAAGAGTTGTTAAATAAAGGTTTTCCTTTGAATTATTTTTCTTTCGAAGATGTTGAATATAAGTTTAGTAATAAAAGTTGTGTTATGGCACATTTTTATTGTTTACCCAAAATCCATAAAAATTAAAGAATCCACCTGGCTGCACTATAGTTTCATCTTGCCAGTATTTTACTCATAACCTAGCTTATTTTCTACATAAGTATTTAGTAGAAGAAGTTGTTAAATTATACAAGATCTGTTTGATTTTATGGCTGAGATTAAAGATGCAATGTGGTTTGAAGACATGCATTTTATAGTAATTGATGTAGTAAGTTTATATACAAATATAAGCCATGAATTTGGTATTGGAGTTTTGTTTCATTTTTGGGGGGATAACCCGAAAGCAGATTTTGTTATAGAGTTAGTACATATTTGTCTTAATAACAATTCTTTCTAATTTATTGGACAGTTATATAAATAGCTACAAGGCACTGCCATGGGGGCAGCTTTTGCCCCCATGTATGCAAATTTATTTATGGGTCTTTTTGAACAGCTATATATTTATACTAATGATTTTTTTTAAACTGTATGTATTAAAATAGTTTAGCTTTATAGATGATTTGGTCTTTATTTGTAAAGAAAATCAAAAAGAAGTTGACAATTTTATAAAAAGTTTAAATGATAATAGATTCATACAAATAGTTGTAAAAGTTTTATTTTTAGATATTGTTAAGGAAGGAATTATAAATAAAAGAATTCAGACACACGTTAATAGAAAATGGGATAATGGACAACAGATTTTACATGGTTATAGCTGCCACCCCCCCATACTCTGAAGTCTTTGCCCTATGGAGAACTCATAAGACTTAAAAGATTGTGTAGTGATGAGACAGAACTTGAATATGAAATTAAGAAAATACAATGCAAAATGGATGACCAGGAAAAGTAAAATTTTATTGAGCTCTTTCATCAATTTTTATCTATGACTTCTTCAGAATAAAATCAAGTTGCACACTGAGTCTTATATAACCAGTGCAATAAATCAATTAAAAAAACTGTAAAAAGTACATCCACTTTTAAAGGTACTTAATACATTTTACTAGCAAGTCATGTAAATTTTGACCATAAGTGTTATATCTCTTTATAACTATATTTTCATAACCAAAAACAAATAAAATCAATAACATTCTTGTCATGGTTGTAAAAAACATGGAATATTTAAATGCAGAAGTCTGCTTTTAATTAAAAAAACTGCTAAGTGAAACCATATTAAGCCCTGGGCAAGTGGTAGCATTGACCCTCAATTGCCATAATAATTTTTCATACTCCAGTAAATGGTCAATAGAGCCACCCCTTTCATCTATGATGATCTGTTCAAAAACTATAAACTTGAAATAGTGACCTGGGTGAAAGTTGATATGTTTGGCTAATGCATTTGTAATGTTACATTTATCTATATCATAAATATGTTGATAAATGCAGGTTCTAAAAGCATTTTTGTTTTTTCCAATATAGAAGCACATACAAGTCTGACAAATGCTGGCATAAATTACTTTTTTACTACCACAATTGTATTTCTGAAATAATCTAATCCATCCATAACCTTTGAATTAAACCCTGTTTCCCTCTAATATGTGCTTACACTGCATGCACTGCCCACATTTAGTAATTTTTCCCAGTCTACCACTGGTACTACTAAATGGATTTCTTTCAAGGACATTCTTGACGCTAGTGTCCTTTTTGTAAACCACTACGGGGGCTTTACCAACCTTCTGACCTATGTTGTCATCACTTTTAAGGATGAACCGGTTTTTGAAAACAATGTCCCGAATCAGTGGGAACTGTGGAGTGTATGTGAACATTGAATATGAAATTGAAAAATCTATACAGATTTTTAATAGAAGAGGTTATGATATGAGTTTATTAAGGGAACGTAAATAAAAATGAATCGGCTTGGATAAGGAAAGTGGAGTCCAACATAGGAACCAAAATAAATATATTAGACAAAGGACAGGTAAGGAATCTATATTTTTTGTTACTTGATCTACCCTGTTTTCAGAAGAATTGATTAATTTAGTTAAATATTTGTATGGTATTTAAGTGAAACATAAAGCCTTAGGTCTAATGCTGGAAGAATCACCCTGTATCTCATATAAATGCAGTCGAAGTATTAGTGATATCACAGTACACAGCGTGTTTGGTGTGCCTATAGTAAATGTGAATGAACAGATTGCATATAAGGGTACTATTCCCTGTGGGAAATGTTCATGTTGTAATTAATGATAAATATTTTTCCAGTTATTAATGGTCATTATTTTGAAACACAGGATACCTATAGCTGTGAATGTGGAGGGGTAATTTATGCCTTAAAGTGCCCATGTGATAAATTTTATATTGGAGATACTAAAAGGCCTTTTTCTACATGAGTGAAAGAACATATTAGGGATATCAAGAAGGGCAGAATAGAAAGCCCAGTAGCTGTTCAATTTAAAACCTTCCATAATGAAGAACTATTAGGTTTAAAAGTTACAATATTGGAACAGGTAATTCCTAAAACTTTTGAAATTTATGACATTAAAAGTATTCTGAGAAAAAAGTTAATATTTATATTAAAGTTTGAAACTTTATTTCCTAAAGGTTTAAATAATGATTATAACTGGAGATATGCAATTTACTTTATTTTAATTGGTTTCAATTGTTTTATTGTCTTTAATGATTTAATTGGATTTTAAATGTATTTAAGTGAATGTGTGTTCTTATGTAAAGAATTATACTTTGTAAAGGCTTTAGAGACAAGTCGCTAGAGACAAATAAAGTTTTGAATACATTTTTGGATTATCCTTACTATCCTTTTTGTAGTTGTTACTTGAACTTTTTTTTCTTGGTTGTTTCCAAAATAGTATATACTGCCTACTTCAACCTGGTCAAGGCATCTGACACAACTCCTTACTCAGGTATCATAAATAAACTCACAAAACAGAACATAAATCCCTATGTCACCAGATGGATAGCCAATTTTCTCATGGACAGGAAATATGTGATTAAAGTGGGTGAATCCAGATCTAGCAAGAGGCCAGTTAATAGTAATATGCCACAAGGCTCAGTGCTGGGATCACTCTTGTTCAGAATATACTTCTCTGAAGTCAAGGCTAATGTGGAAAGCATCTAAATGATGAAGTTCGCTGATGGCTGCAAGCTGGGGGCAATAATTTAATCTAACAGTAATGTAGATAGCCTTCAGGAGGGTCTAGATCAGACAAAGATTAGTGCCAGAACCATGGTTTAAAACTAAATGTTTAAAAAATGCATTATCATACCTTTTGGGAAGTCAAATACCCCTGCAAATTACAACATCAATAGCACACCCCTTAGAGTAGACTCAGAGATGAGAGATCTAGTACACAGATAGATAGTAGCCTAAACTTTGATTGCCATGTGTCCACGGTGAGGAGGACGTCCTTCTATATGCCACAACTTATAAGTAAAGGTATGGCATTCAGATCCAAGGAAATTATAGTCCCACTTTACTCAGCCTCATTAGGTCCAGTATAATGCGCAATTTGATATGTACTTTACTAGGCACTTACAGAAGCTGGAGTCACCTCAGAGGTTCCTCACAAGGAAAATACATGGTGTAGCCATCATGTCTTATGCGGATAGACTAAAAGCCCAATCCCTTTACTCTGTCTCCTACTGACTATTAAGGGGTGACCTATGCCTTACCTACAAGGCACTCACAAATCCAGGCCTATGGAGCTGCTACACATCTGAAAGTCAAACAGCACAAGGGTCACCCAATCTAGGGATCTAATCTTAGTCAGTGACTCAAAAAAAAACATGCTGGAGAAACAGATATGTGTCCCAGAGATTGCTTCTTTTTTGTTACAGGCTTCCTATTCACATTAAGCAGAGTCTTTCCCTGGCCCTCATCAAAAGCAATTTGGATCAATAGATGGGGAATTACAAATTCACACTTAGGATAGTGCCTATGTCTCTTATGGACAAAGGTAATCTGTAAGATACTCAATGCATAGGCACAAATCCATGCCATCCACTTGCCTCTAAGGGCCATATATTTGATAACATCAAGTTATATTGGCTAGGCTTGTAAGGGCTCTTAAACCATTAGTCTAGTAATTACCTATAAACCTACAAACCTATGAGTACACTGAGGTTTCTCAGTCCTTCAGAAAATGTTATGAGCTGTTACAGAAGGAATTTCCTGAATTTTCACCATTTCCTCCAGTTCTGTTAGCTATGGAGGATGTGTGTGTGTCTCCCTGTGTTTTTCCTGATGGCCAGCCTGCTACCCCTAAAAAGGCAGATAGACTATAAAGTTTCCTCTATCTTTTTAAATTTTTATACACTCTTCCCAAACCTGACCTAGCAGCTACAACTTTAGTTATTCCTACTGCTGCTAAGCAGTTAGTTAATTCCTATTCTATTATTTCTGAGAGGGATGGGAAGATTATTGATAAATATGGGAAAAAGTGTATGCTTCTACAACTTTGGCTATTCAGAATTTTAAATTGTCAAACTCACATGTTAATGTTTTTTTCGGACAGATTGTGAAAGTATGCAGAATGTTTGGCCTGTAATTTCTTCTTGTGAGGAAACATCTGTATTAAATTATTAATTTCTTCTATTGTACCAGTTACAGTTGATAATTCTTCCATGGGTATTGCCAATGATATTGTTTTGAGGAGGTTTGTCTGATTGCATTCTCAAAACCTCCCATGAGTTTGTGAACAATGAGATTTTATTTTCTCTTTTGGATAGAAATTCATTTTTGGTTCCTTTGCTGCACAGGTGATCAAAAAGTGTAATGAAATGGTTATGTTAAATCAGGGAATCTCCAATATTTTCTCTTCTCCCTTTTCTAATGTTCTAAGGGATTCTCTAACATCTCATCCAGTTTTAACATATGTTCCAAAAAAATTAAGGAACCCCTAAAACCAAGGATAATCCCTCTAGTCGGTTTGACTATTTAAGAGATTTTGTTTTCACATCCCAACCTGACAGTCCATTTTCCCTTCCACAAAGTCTGAATGTCTGTTTTTGTCTTTGGCAACAGATAATTTTATACAACTGGTTCTGAAGATCATTCATCAAGGTTATAAAATGGCAGACAAAGGATATTCCTTCTTGACAGGAAGTTATTCCTCATCCACCAGACCAGACTCTTTTATTTCCACCTGTCTTTTATTACATGATGTTCGAGTTGAGTGATAGAACCAGTTCTGCCTTCCCAAGTTGGGAAAGGTTTTTGTTCAAAGATGTTTTTAGCACCAAAGAAAGAAGATGCTTGGAGTCCAGTTTGGGATCTTTTTTCTTAAGACTGGTTGTGATAGTGTCTAACTTCAAAATGATGTCACTTCACAATCTGTTACCTCTTCTTCCTCATTCAAGTTTCCTGGTAACTCTACATTTAAAAGATGCTTATCATCTCATTCCAACAAATGAATAAAGAGCACTATTAGCATCAGGCATGTGGCTTTGTACTTTAGCTGAGTGCAGAGACACATACCTGAAGGCCAGTGTTGTTGGATGGTATGACATAGCCCTATGAAGGTGAACAGAAGATCAGTACACAGAGTGATTACAGTGTCACCTAAAATAACCTCAGTATAACATATGAAGAGATAATTTTACCAGGCCTGTTATTTTTCAGGGAGGCCAGCTTCTGATGGCACTGTAATGTAGCTGTAAGATAAAGTGTCACATGAACAACAAATGAGTAAAACGCACCCTTAGTATCAGGCAATGCGGGTCAGCAGATACACACAACCCTGTCTGAATACAGAGACAACTACCTGAATGCTGATGTCAGATGATATGAAGTGGCCCTATGAAGATGAACATAATATCAGTACACAGAGTGATCATACTGTCACCTAAGCAGGGCTTAATAAACAGCATATACAGGAAGTCTTCCTGGATCATCCCTATCCTGAGGTGCACTGCTAAGCTGTTCATGATGTTGGGCTGTTGATGTGAAATATATATGCACTTGCTTTTAGTCCTTTACTTATAAGTTGTGGCATATAGAAGGATGTCCTCCTCACTGTGGACACATGGCACACACTCAGGTTACTCCACAACAAGTACAAATATGACTCTGTCATTGTCCATGTTGGTGTGAATGACCTGAGACGTACCTCCCTGGACTACATGAAAAGAGACATGGAAGAGCTCTCTGATCTTGTAGCCCAGGCAGATATGACCCTAGCCCTGAGTAGCATTCTGCCATCGCCCAGAATGATACCGCATTACAAGGCCAAAATAATTACCTTCAACAATTGGCTAAGCTTCTGGTGTCATTCTAAGGGGATCCAGTATCTGTCTGCTTGGGATGACATGGTCGTCAGACCACGATGCTTTGCCACAGATGACCTGCACCTGTCGCCCCTGGGATTCCGGATACTGGCTAAGGCTCTTGCTGCCCCTATAGTGCCTTTTTTAGGCAGGGTTCAAATAACAAATTCACCACCATAACACGAACAGGCAAGCAAAAACTGAGGGTAATGCTATTCAATGCTAGAAGTCTAATTCTCAAAATGCACTCACTTGAGGCACTCCTTAAAATGGAGAACCTTGATATCTGTGCAGTGACTGAGACCTGGTTCAAGGCTCCAGGGAGCACCCCTGCACTACCATACCACACTTTTTGGCCATGTAACCTGGACCGAAACACCAAAGGTGGAGGTGTGTCTATATTCATTAAGGATATCCACACCTCCAGGCTAGTTGCTCAGCATAATGAATCCGAAATTATCCAAGTGCAACTAACTCTGGGCAAAGCTGCAATCCAAATTGTAGCTTGCTACAGATCCCCACCATGCCCCAAGATTCCCACTCCTCTTTTCTTGATGCACTGGAAAATATTAGGGTCCAACCCAACACCCTAATAATAGGCGACTTCAACTACCCCACCATTAACTGGGAAAACTACTCATGTACCAACTCCTTAGCTCAACGCTTTCTGGAATTCATAAACTCCAATGCCCTAGATCAACTTATCCACATCCCCACCAGGAGCAACAATATCCTAGACCTAGTCATTACCAACATGAGTGACCGGTGTTCCACACCTGAAGTAAACTCGTCATTGGTCCGATCCGACCATAAGCTTATCACCCTTGATATCCACATCTCGTCCCCACCCCCATTAAGGAAACCACAGTAAAAATTTTCTCCAAAGCCAACTTCATGCTTCTTAAGACAGAAGTGGTGAACTTCATGACACCCATGCAGATGGACAATACAGTTACAACTGCTGAATCCTACACAAATGCACTCTATAAGCACTTACACGAGTGCATGGATTGTGCTATCCCAAACAGAACCAAGACGCTATCCTCCAAAAAAAGGAACCCAATCTGGTGGTCCTCTGCCATAAACAAACTGTACAACAGAAAGAAGAAACTGTTGCAAAAGAGATTAAAATCCCATGAGTGGAGGAGCTCCCTGGTCAGCCTCAGTAAGAAGCTGAGATCCCTTATAAGATCCTCCAAAGCTAGCTGCAAAAACAAAATTGCCACTAAATCGAAGGACAACCACAAAGCATTCTATAGCTACATCAAGAATCTAGATGGCAACACCCAGATCTGCTCTGAGTTATAGCACAAAGGCACGAAAATTACAGAACCAACTGATATTGCCAACATCCTGGCAGATAGGTTCAGTGCTAACCTTACCCCCCTCTCACCCCCTAAAGGGCCCATATCTATACAGGAAGAATGCAGAGTCCCTGTAATCACAACTACGCAGGTAAAAGCTGCACTCTCTAAAGCCAAAAACACAGTATCCATGGGACCAGACAACATCCCAGGCTGCGTTTTACATGAACTTCAGAACAAACTGGCTCCCCACTTAAGCACCATGTTCAATAATAGCCTCGCATCAGGCATTGTGCCCACTGAATGGTGCACAGCAACAGTTATCCCACTCCACAAAGGGAGAGCCACCACTGATCCCAGGAACTATTGACCTATTAGCCTGGCAAGCCTGGTCTGCAAGGCCATGGAATGTATCATCATGGAACTCATAAACAAAGACATTGGTAACCTCCAAACTCTGGATCTCACCCAGTTCTGGTTTGTGAAAGGCAGATCATGCCTCCTGAACCTGATCAACTTCTTTGAGGCAGTCACCAAAGCTGTGGATGAGGGTAAGGTGGTTCACACAGCCTATCTTGACCTCGACAAGGCTTTTGACACCATCCCCCATTCTGGAATTATAGCTAAACTCACTAAACTAGGTATAAATCCCTATGTCACAAGATGGGTTGCCAACTGGCTCCCTGACAGAACCCACACTGTAAAAGTTGCAGACTCCAAATCTGACCTCAAAGCAGTGACAAGTGGAGTGCCACAGGTTCTGTCTTGGGACCTCTCCTTTTTGGTATCTACTTCTCTGAAGTACAGGCTAACACAGAAGGCCTCTGGCTAATGAAGTTTGCAGATGACTTTAAACTAGGAGCCATAGTCAAGTCCCCAAATGATGTGGACATCCTGCAGAAGGGCCTCACTGAGACAGATGCCTGGTGTCAGAGCCATAGCCTCAAGCTCAATGCCAAAAAGTGCAGTGTCAACCCCTTTGGTAAAAACTCTATAGCCATGAACTACCACATAGGCAGCAATCTACTTAACACTGAATGCGTGATAAGAGTCCTTGGGACCCAGGTAGACAGTAGTCTCGCCTTTGATAGTCGCATTGCCACAGTGGTTAGGAAGTCCTTCTATGTGGCACACCTCATCATAAAAGGGTTCTCATCCAGGAAAAAAGAGGTCATTGTTCCCCTCTACTCATCACTCATTAGACCCATTATAGAGTACAACGCCCCTTTTGGAATGTACCTCACAAGACATCTGCAGCAGCTGGAAAGGCCACAGAAGTACCTCACAAAGAGGATTACTGGCCTCAAACAAATGCCCTACACTGACCGCCTCAAAAAAATTCCAGCTTTACTCCATAGCATATCGCCTACTCCGAGATGATCTCTGCCTAACATATAAAGCTATGTTAAACCCAGATCTGTTGGACATGCTAAACCTAAAGAAATCCCAATCCCTCTGAGCTGCACGCTCTAGGGACCTAAACCTTGTCACCACAATAAATAGGACATGCTGGAGGGATAGATTCCTGTCCCAGAGACTTCCTATACTCTGGAACAAGCTACCCCATCTATGTCAAACAAAGTTCTTCATTAGCACTCTTCAAGAAAAATCTTGATGAGTGGATGGGAAATAGGAAATACATCCTGGGGATCACTTCTGTGTCTCTGCTGGGCAGTGGCACAGGAAAGTAACTTTCTTGGATGGTGTAAGCTATGGAACCTTGCTGGCTAGGCTTACATAGGCCCTTGGGTCGATAGCCTAGTACCTACCTATGAACCTATAAACCTATGTGAATGTACATTCATGAAATGAATGTGTACTATGCTGTCTTGTATTTGAACAGTCTACATACCACTACTTCTTGGGACACCAGCCTTTATACCTACCATAGGAATATGGCATTCCAGGCAGGTGGTATGGTGAGAGGCCAGGGAAATTATCATCTCATCCTGGGGAGGTACAAACAGCTCACCACCAGTGGCATTCCTCTCTCCCTCATAATGGGAGAGTCTGTTGGTTACATGGAGAATGATGTCAGAACAGCAGCAACAGCAGGCATGCAATGATCAACTGTGACCACCCACAGCATTCACTATATCGGTGGTACCCCTCCAAACTTGTGTCCTCCACAATGTGCCACCTGTCCATCCCAGTTGATTCTTGTATATTCTTACAGGGCCTCTAGAATCATTTCATTCTTCTTATGGGGTCCAAATGGAGAGATGAAATTAGCAAGAAAAAGAAAGTAGTATTGCTGAAACTGAATTTGTCCTCAAGTCTTGGAGAGTACCTTCATGAAGTGGACCTTGTCTTTATGAAATCTTACCAAGCTAACACTGATATTTAGATTGTATTTTACATAGCATTTATCATGAAGAAAAGTAGAGTAAACAATGAAAAAGGCAGCTAGGTAAACAGGCCCCATTATAAATAAGTGCCCAATCTTGATATTCTCATTTTTGCCACGACTGAAAAAAAAAAGATGTTTAGAATCCTTAGGACTTGGAAACTTTCATACAACAGGGTTAGACCAGGCTTAGGGGAAGGATGGCTCTCCTGTAGTTAAAGGAAGTAGTGGTCCACAAAAAAACACAAAAACTGACAGGTCAAAAAAAGAGCCATAAAGATGACAAAGTGTACTAAGAGGATAAAGAAGAAATTATGCATTGTTACTATCCCTCAAGCAGGCCATAATTTCCAGATATTACATTGACAATATTCAGAAAGGTTAAGAGAGAAGTTAGAGGATAGAAAAATACTTGCACATGAAAAAAATGTCAAAGCTTCAAATAAAAGTTTGTATTCATTAGTACTACTGATCCATGAAAGATACCACATAGATGAAGAAACTTGAACAGTCTGGAAAAAGAAACAACAGAGGAAGTATAAAAATATAAAAAGGAAAACCCAGAGATTTTAAAAGGTATACAAAACAAACACAGACATAGGAAAGAACTAGAGATCTGATATGGTGCAATATTTATGCAAAGGAGAAAGCCAAACTGATCAGTACAAAAAAGTAGCTCCAAAAATAACTGAAGAGAAATAAAGACAAAGGCACCCATATACAAAAAGTAAGAAAACAAAGGGGGGATGTAGGAAAAGAGGATTACTAAGGTAGAAGTTAAGCAAATATAAACGTTATGAATTATCTGCAAAGTGAAGGATAAGGATTTAGTGTGGAGAATCCAACACAGGCAAAGTCACAGCATGAAGGAATAATGGAGCCACAGATTAAAGAGCAGCAGGTGGAGCAGGAGCCATCTGAAGATGATTTGTTACATTATGATGCTCTGGAGCCTGCTGTAGAAGAACAGTACAAGAGTCCAGCTGAAGTTGCACAGCAAGTGAAGGACCAAACAAATGTCCAGCTGACATTGCACAGCAAGTGAAGGAGCAGGAAATGGTAGTAACTATGATGAAGGTAATGTTACAGAGTGATGGGTCAATGGGTTACCATATGAATATGCAGAAGATGAAGCTGGGTGCATCTGAAGAAGATATGTTACAGGAAGATGTTCTGGAACATTCTGTGGAATACTCAAAGGAAGCAGCGCTAAAAGATACACTCATTCCAAAAGAAAAGTATTTAAGGGAAGACCTAATTGATCTAATAGAGATGGTTAGACATTTAAAGATAGATGAAAGAAATCAATTACAGAGAATAAATAAGTCAGAGAACATTGCATTGGTAAAATAGAAGAATACAGCAACCAGAACTATTAACAGAAAGTCATATGATTTAAAAGAAATAAATACAATATATTACTGTGCAGCTAAACTGTACCAGAAAAACATTGGGTAACAAAGGAAAGGAAGGAGAAAAGTAAACCGCCATCATGGAAGCATACCTCTCAGCTGTACAGATTTTCACAGAATGTCCAGATTTTTGACTCATCTTTTTAGCCTATTACTTATAAAATTGTGTTTTTTCTGACAAATCATTGGCAAGTCATTAAGGAATGAAGTTCAGAAATTAATGGCAGATATTTCAGATTCAGACTTCATACCCTTCAGAAAATTCATTTGAATTCAGGACCTGTTATTCTATCACCTTTCACAGTTTGTAAGTGCAGTATTTAAAAGTTGTCCCTATTTTGGGCCTTTTCCCCATAATTTATGGCTTTGTCTAGATTTCTTGCTCTAAGAAGTTGAGAGCTATGCATGGAAGCACTGAACAGAAAAAAAAACTGTAAAGCAATTAAGACAAGAAGTAGCACTGTCGAAAGAAAAGAAAAATAAGGGAACAGATAATCAACAGCACTAAGAAGGATAGAAAGCAACACACGGTATCAAAACAGACCAGGATCTATCATACGCTATAGCAAATAATAAACTAAAAATAGCACAATCAGAAAAATGTACACAATGTGCATATAAATATAAAGGAAAAGTACAAAACACGCAATTTATTAATAACCCAAAAGGGATTTATAGAGAAACAAAGCAAAGGGGATAGAAATAACCAAAAATAAGAAATAGACTCATTTTGGAGAAATATTTATGAAGATGTTGTTGAACATAACAAATATGCTGCATGAATAGAATAATTAAAAGAAACAGTAAGGAGTTTTAATCTAAAGGATATGAAATAGGATGAAGAAATGGTCAGAGAAATTGAGACAAATTTAAGGACATCTCCTAAATGGTCTAGAAGCAGTACCTAACTTCTGGCTAGAAGTATCAACATCTTTACACAAAGATTTACCTCTGAGTAAGAATTGTTTATATGCACATCTTGAAAGACACCAACCTGGTTAACAACAGGAAAGATGATACTACTCTTTAAGAGTGACTAAATAGACTAATAATTTGGTTACTGACAATATGCAAATCATATACTGAAATTGATGCCAACAGAGCGTATAGCTAGTTAGGAAAAAAAAATCAATTATGACAGTAGAACAAAAGAATAATAAAAGAAAATCACATGGAACAAAGGATCATTCATTGCTAAATTGAGCCATAACAGAGAATTGCAAGAAGGGGAAGAATCTGAGTATGACATGGATAGATTAAAAAATGCATTTGACAACATCCCACATTCATGGATAAATGAATGCTTACAGATGTATAAAATACACTCTACATTGATAAATTGCATTATAGTGACTACGAAATGGTGACAAACCATTTTCCAATTGGGCCACAACAAAGGGCAAATTATTATTCAAAGGATAAACTTTGAAAGGGGGGACATTCCAAGGTGATTTGTTGCCACTGCTGCAGTTTTGTCTTGTCTTCACCCCATTAAGCTGTTTACTTAACAGATTAGACTATGGTTATAATTTGGTTCCCAGGAACTTATCTAGTTTAAACACATCTTGTCTACTGTTTTTGGAAACAAATCTCATCTACTTTTTGTGGATGACTTAAAACCTTATAGTTCATCAGATGACGAGTTGAAAGTACAATTTGAAATGGTTACAACTTCCTCAGATTGTATAAGATTGACATTTGGTCTTCATAAATGTGCAAAAGCATTTAAAATAGGAAAGTTACAGCATCAAGAAAATATAATTCTGGGAAATTAATGTGATGTACAGGAACCATTCTGGGAAATTAATGTGATATAAAGGAACCATTCTGGGAAATGAATGTGATGTAAAGGAACTTGAGCAGAAGAAAGTATAAATATTTAGGAATAAATGATGGATCATCAATACAACATGAAGAAATGAGAATGCAAATCAGTAAGGAATACAGCAGAAGTTTCAAACTATTATTGAAAACTGCTTAAACATCTACAAATAAAGTTCAAGCAATAAATCAGGTTGCTCTTCCTTTTCAAACTTATAGTTTTGAGATGATTGATTGGCCCCAAAAAGTATTGGATTATTTGGAAAGAAAATAGGAAAAATGCTTCCCATTTAACAAATGATATATAAAAACCAGTGCTTACCAAGATTATATATCATCATTCTGAAAGAAGTATGGACCTTGTCAAAATTGATTACATGTATTGATCTGCAATCGTAAGATTGCAATCATATCTGCAGACTTCATTAGATCCAAACATAGTGAAAGTTTTAAAACATGAGGAGAAGTCTAAGATAACATTTCTGCTTAATTTAGCAGAAACATTTTGGGATCAAGCAGGAATGTAAATCAGACCAGAAGTAGACAAAACTCAGACAGCAACTGAATGAGCCAAAAATAAAGAGAGACTAGATGGAAAGAATAAGATAAAAGGAAGGAAAATTGGAAAAGCCATAAATATTGTAACAAACACAGAGAACTCCTGGAACAACCTCATGTTGACCAGGATTTGACCTAGGAATCGTTAACAAGAGATTAAATGAAACCAAAAGATGAAAGGCTGATAATAGCAGCCGCCCAGGATAATGGATTGCACGCTAGCTGGTTTGCAAATTCATTTGAAAAGGTGAGAAAAACAGACAAATGCAGGTTCCATAAAAATGAAAAACACTCACATATTGTTGCTGAGTCTGATATATGCATGGAAGAGGGCCTTCATACTGAAACGTACAATAATGTGGCAAGACTGCTGCAATGGAATTTGTGCAAACTTTACAATATAGAAGTAGCTAAGAAGCATTGGAAACACGAACCACAAAACCTTCTAAATAATGCTGAAGTTTATATCACATGGGGTGACCCATTACCAATAGTTTAAAAATAGATGCAAGTAAACCAGATACAGTAGTCCATGATAAAAACACAAAGTTACATCATTGAAATTGCTACCCTACAGATTACAGGATGTTACATATAGGGAGTTGCACAGTCATACAATATCAAGATCTGCAGGCACAAAACTGAGAGAAATGTGGAAGAAAGATACCCAGACATCCAATGATAGTAGAAGCAATGGGTCTAATAAAAAATAATTTAGATTCATATTTAGATATATTACCAATGAATGTAACTCCATATGAATTACAGAAGGAGGCAATTCTAGGCTCACTGCAGGTGCTAGGAAGTGCAGACCTGGAAAAATTATTCCCAAAAGAAAGAATTAGCTTTGTAAAAAATTAATTCCAAAGCATTATAGAAAATTATGAAGTGTATATCACATGAGGTCACCTATTACCAACACTTTAAAAAAAATAGATGCAAGAAAACCAGATACAGTAGTCCATGAAAGAAAAAAGTAGCATTGATTATTGAAATTGCTAAACACAGTGATTACAATGTCGTATGTACAATGAGACACAAACTCATAAATTATCAGGATTTGCAGGCAGAAACAAGAGCCACATGGAAGAAAAATATCTAGCCAGTTCTGATGGTCATAGAGACAATGTGTCCCAATAACAAAGAATTTGCAGTAATACTTAACCATGTTACCATTATATGTAACTCTGCATGAATTACAGATTGTTAAATAAAAACAAATGATAACAACACAGGAGGCTCAGATGCAAAAGTTTACTAGTGTACACCAGGAGGCAAAAAACCATACAAGTACAGAGTTTTGTCTGACATGATGCAGGAAGTACACAATTTTATATAGTCTTACATTTAGGCTGTGCCCACCTTACTGACGTGGTTAGTCACAGGGCACCTACATCACTATGGTCTACAATATTCTATTCATAAGAAAAAGCTGATGTTATACATTTTAAAAGTTTTCCCATGGGAATAATACAGCCTTGCAAAGCACCTGGTTCATTATAATGTCTTTCTGTAAATGTTACTCTTCCAAGGTCTCAGGCTAGCTTGAATACAATGGTCGGTTCACTCTCGCAATACACTTCTTTGTTCTTGCAATTTTTACTTTTAGCAGCTGTGTCTTATCACTGATACATTCACAAGGTCAATTATCTCAGAGGAAGGAATAAGAATATTCAATGCTTTATACATTCAGTTTTCCTGACCCAGCAGATAATCATTAATGAAAAACATTAGCTTGCTGAGCTGGCTACTGCCAGGGTCAGAGTTCAAATACACTGCAGCTCCAAAGCTTCAAGCAACTACATGTAAAATCATTCTTATTGCCATATTGTAAATAGAATAAAATGCATTATATACTATTTGCTTTTAAACTAGCACTTTATACATGTTCAAATACATATTTTTCTAACATTTCCCTCCTTTTAATACTTTTTATTCTATTCAGAAACATAAACAATGTTATATCATCTCCTAGCCTTCTCCTTCAAGGACTTTTAACTAGGCAAGTCATTTAGTTTATATTTCGGAACAAGTTTCATCTGGAATCAATAGTTTCAATTCAATGTCTTGGTACAAAGTTTCAGTTACAGATATATCAACAAAATCTTTGACTAATCTTTTCATACAGGGAATCCCACACATGCTCCTAATAGGAGCAGACCAACACAAATAGCAATCAAAATATTCATTAGATAGAACCCCACCCACCAAACAAACTCTGGAAAAAGTTCGTCAGTGGGTTTGGGCCTGGTTCAGTCATGGCCGATACCTGCTGTATTACCTCTAGGTGGTCATTAATTTCGTCATTTGTCCCCGGGTACGCACAGCATTCTTCTTCTTTGATAAGACAAGTACCACCTCTCGCCGCTAGGGTGAAGTCGAGAGCCATTCGATTTTGTAGCACAACAGTTCTCATTGCATTCAGTTCGGTCAGTCACTAGTTCGAGAGCAGAAAAGTTGCGTTACTCATTACTTCGAGAGCCTTTTCAGTTTTTTCCAGAGATCGGGTGATCTGCTCCATATGCTGGAAATATCCCAGCCCAGGATATAACACTGTCACTTAAGTCCATATGAAGTCAATTTTCTTTATCTTTCACGGAATGATGGTTCTTCCAACCAGCTTCGATTTTTCCCATTGGATTTACAGTTTTCCGATAGGATCTTCAGGTTTTTTCGGCACATCTCTTACATTTCGTATCTTTTATAGAGGTAATTCTGCAGTATGCCTTATAGCTGGAACCAGATAACCCAAAAACAACTGCGGACCAATTCTCAGGTAGCCATTTGTATGCTTTTTCCCACAAATAAAATAACAGTTTTCTACTTTGGTACTGATGCGGTTAGCTCTGAATGAAACATTTTCTTGTCTATAACAGACAATTGTTTATGCAAGACAGGATTCTGCACTTCACTTAACGTTGTTTTCATTAAGCTCAAATATGAATCATAATTTGTACTACAAATAGTGCTTTTATCTTTAGTTTTAATATAGCATTTATAAGATACAGTTATGTTACAGTTACTCCAACCCACTTGGAGTGTGTCATTTTAAAACATACAATTCCCTCTGTGTAATAGGCAAATACAATGCAATTTTGTCCTGTGATTTTACAGAACCTGTATCAAAAGTAAATTTTCCCTAAGTCTCATTTATCCAAGGGGACAGTGGACATCAACAATCCTCCATATGCTGTTGGTATGGCAGTACAAACCCAGCAATTTGAAAAGTTCATAGTCTCTACATATACACGCTTCATAGCTAGGTAGATGCCAGTCTATAGATAGTTCATCACGTTTTCTTTCTTTTGTGTGGTTATATATATGTAGGAAGAACAACAACAAACAAGAGTCAACAATATCATCATCATATAAATGGTTAGGTTACAAGATGATTAAAGCAATATCTTGGGGGTTGATCTTGCCATTTTAAATTTTGCTGCGTTGGCCTGTCTTTGTTGTGTGTCAGTCACAAAAATGTTTATCAGCTGAAAAGCGCCAGCGTGAGACAGTCGGTCAGGAGGACGACGGGACAACAATCTTGACGTCAGTAGCTGTGGCCAACAGGTACCTGAATGCGGTCGCGGACACTTTGGACTGCCCAATTCTTCCTTCTTCGTGACCTTCCAACCCCCAGGACCCCCGGGGTCAGTAAAGAGCGGGTCTGGTTGGCAGTTATCTGAAAAGAAAAAAGAGTTCAACTTTAAAACAGTTTTTATTAGTTAACATTTTCTTACATAGCTAGCTAATGAGCTGTCAGCTCTCTGCATCCATGAGACTTGGGCTTTCCCACATCATAACCCCTTCTTTCAAATGCTCAAACACTTCAGCAAACCTCAAAACCACATCATTTGTCATGCTCCTAGCAGTCAGCAACCAAAGAGAGCCAAACCATTGTATTCTTCCTCTATTGTTTCTCTATGTTTTTGGTTTAATTTTTTGATTTTCCTTTGTACCTTTCCACCAGTCCTGCAGACTGTGGGTGGTGAACAACAATGTCCCAAAAGGACTCCCAAATCTATCTCCCAAGTTGAATCAGTCATTACTATAGATTGTTTCCGTTGTGTCTATAGAGATTGCATTCTTATTTAGTTTCTAGGAATTTCTTCTTTTTTATTTTAGTGGAAATACTGTTGCAATTTCAGAACATGTCTCAAATTTTTTAAAAATTTTGAAAAACTTACAGATAGTAATTACTAAGAGAAGTATTTTTTTCGAATTACATTTTGTCAGTGAAATAAAATTCTTGCATGTATGGTTATTATAGATTGGTTGCTTAGAAAAAAATTTTCTTGTTGTCGAAAATTGCTCCTATGTTATGAATATTATTACACTGTATTAAATCTCCACAAAATGTAATTGTGGCACTAAAATCCATTATGGCAAGCTTATTATCAAACTAATTGCCATGCCCCCTGTTGGTTTCTCTGCCCATATATCAACAAACTGCTATTTTTAAATTAGATGATAATGCCATTTTCTCTTTCCGTATTTTTAAAGTTTTATCTTGTTTCTCGTTAACATTTCTAAAATTTAAAATCTTTTTAGTTAATGTCTGCATAAAATCTGCATTTCTTGTTCCTATAAAATCTCAGGGGTTGTAATTCTCGGTTTGGTCTTGTGCTGAGTCAATTTTTGTGCTTGCTTTGCATGCATCTTAAGCTTGCATTTCCTTATTGAAATTGCATCCTGTTGTTTACCATGAGCTAAAGTATTTGCATTAACAAGCATAAGTATTAAACTTTTCAGAATCTGTCAAGTTCATACCGTTTGTGCATGATTGTGCATGATGCCAGTAAGTGTTATCCTGCTTATCTTTCGGCATTCGCGTGCTGTTGTGTGCACTGTTCAGTCTCTGCTGCTTTGTAGAGTAGGCATGGGCTTTTCGTTTATGGGCTTCTTAGAGTGAAGCCAGCGTTAAGGCTATCAGTTCCCTACTGCTGACACTACTGGACCGCTATGGGATGAACCGCTTCTAAAATCTCTGTATCTGTGACTATCATATACCCTACCCCAAGGTTTTCCCTGTAGGACAGGTCTTGCATCAACCGTCCACATAAAATGTCACCTCGTCATAATCAAGGGCTTATAGTAATGTTTTAAGTGGGCAAAACTATTTTGCTCCAATTGAGGTTGAACAGCTTATATGGTGCAATGCCATCCACAGCTCAGCAGTATAGATATGCGTTATTTAAGATTGTGGTGTATTCAATTACCATGTAAATGAGGCTCTCTCATTGAGTCCTTCATGAAAGATGTCAGAGGGAGATAGATATATTTTCTCTGCAAGTAAAATTATGAGTTGCGCACTGCTGACTGCATGTGATGCCACTGAACAACAAGGGCCTGACAACACGAAGCTGGCGCTGCCATTGCAGCTATGACTAGCGCTTATCGCTGCTTAGGCCCATGAAATGCCACATAATTCCACTGTGATGAACTATGATTGATAATTTAGGCGTTGCTTATCTATAGCTGTTGCTTCAAAACTGGCGTCATGTGCATTTAGCTGCCTCTTATCTGAAAAATCTTTTGTGATAATTTGGAAGTCCTAAAACTTGTCTGTTGTTAGCTATCAAAAGCTTTTAGTTGGCAGAAAGCTCTGAGTGCTTCAGGTGTCCATTATGTACATCTGTTGCTCTCATTGGTGTTTTATATATTAAAAAGGCCAGTCTAGCAATCAAGTTTGGTGGCAGTTAAATATCAGCTTGACCTTCATCTGCGTCAAGTATCCTAGGTTCCTTAAGGTATACATATGGTTGTTGGTTTATCCTGTTTGTTTATCGAGTGTAAACTGTCTCGTTTTCTATTCTACACCTTCATTGGATGCTGTATATCTAAGTAGGCTATAGCATTTTCTCAAAGTTGTATTACTTTTGTTGCTTACTCTTCCTTGTGCTTACTAAAAATGTCATGTGAACTATCGTACTTAAGTGCACTGATGCTGGGTAAAGAGCAAAACAGAAGTATCATCTACATAAAGTAGAATCTGGCTTCCTGGTGTACAGGTATGCTGCCAAGGTATATGTTTATCCCTGAAGCAAATATCATTTGGACTTTCTGAAAAAATATTTGGTGGCAATTTTTAAATCATCTTGCTTAAATAAATGTAAAATGCAAATAATACTTGCTAAATTATAACATAGGTGGCAGGCAGAGGGCATTGCTTATATCTACCACAGTAAAATATTTTTGTTGTGTTTTTAAATCATATGTTGAAGGTGTGTTCCATTCACAGCACCTTGGAAGTGCCTGCTGAATGGTATTGCGTTGTTTACTGCCTGCTTTGACCTGCCATCCGCCATTTTTGATTTGCTTTTTAACAGGAAATGGGGGTGTTGTCATGGTGAATCAAAGAGATTAAGTTTTGTACTCCTTTTACTGTAATGCCTGTTAATGTTGCTGTTCTTGCTGTTTATCTTCTGTCAATAAGAATGCTCTTCATGTGTCTTTCACTGTTTTTATCTAAATAGTTTACTGGGTCTGCTAGTTGAAAATCTCCATCTGGTTACCTGTTCTCCTGTCTGTGTTAGGTGTATCACACAAGTGTTTTCTTCTTCGTCAAGTTCTTTTAATTCTTGTCTTCTTTGTTTTGTATGTGTCGTTGACATTTTGTGTCTGTCTTAGCCAATTCAATCTGCTGTTTTTCCCTTCCCATTTCCACACCTTCTAAATTGCACAGTTTTCCATCTTGAATTTTTTTTTTTCAGCTAAATTCCATCTCACATTAGTACCCATCTCAAGCTGGTCCTTAGTGAGTCTATTAGATTTGTGAAGTGTTTTGAATTCACTGCTGATCATCAGTTCTTCAGGCACTGTTTCCCTCAATTAATCAACTAAGTTCGTAATGCTAATCTGTTAGGTACATTTTTGAACAATTCTTGCTCACCATCGCTTTTTCGAATCTGCTATTACCACAGTAGTGGAGAGTACAATGGCGGCAATGCTGTTGAGTAATTAATCAAGGACACATGTGCAGTCATTACAAGGATCAGTTCTTAGGTCCTTACCTGGATACAATCGTAACTAGCTCCTGGCTGTACATAGTCAAGGTAAGGCCAGGGTCAGTTATGTGCAAAGTATCCATTTTTACTTTGTTAGCTTCCATGGACCTGCATAAGGTAAGACTATACAGCTATGCCAAATGATGCTATAAGATCTTATGGTAGTTTCATTCACGAGTATCCTTCCTAACAAGTATTTATTTTCATTCCTTCCCTGGGGTCAGTTGTACTTCATATCATGGTTGAGGTAGCTTCTATCAAGCTGTCATAATGCCAAGAAGTGTCAATATACCTCTTGGTGATTCCAGAATATTTGCACCTCCCAGTGTTCCTTCCATCAGTTAGGTGATGCTCTAAGGTCATTTTTTTTTTTCACTTCCTTCCACCAGAAGTTCAACTTCATCACCGTGTCTGCTTCATGGGTTTTAAAGCTCAGTATTTTTCTCCTTTCAATTTCACTTTCTTCATAAATCTACATTCTTTTCATCTTCTAGCCACCTTCCACCTTTATTTTTTCTTTTGCCCTTTGTCACTTTTGCCCTTTTGATGATTTTTTGATTTTTTTTTTCTTTCTAAAGTCAGTCACAATCATCTTTATTTTCTGTAATGTTCTTTTATTTAGCCTTTTTTCCTTTATTTAGATCCTTTCTTGTATATAAAGCACTCCACCTTTCTTTGTAGCTCCCTTAATCTTCACTTTTTTTTGTCAGAAAAGTGTCTTCCTATTGGTTTTTTCTATTCCACTTTTACCATACTGTACTACATTTTCCTCTGCTGACTCTTCAGCTGTGAGACTGTCTCTTCTCTTTGAATTTAGTATTAAAACATTCTTTTTGCATGTCACCAGCATATTCAGTATGTTTTTCAGTTTTCACTCATTAGAAGGTCTATCATATGCTTTGTCATAAAGCTACTATAGATAGGTTTTTCACAACCTTGAAAAGCAGCATTCCTCTGTGCCACAATTTCAATCTCCATTAGTCTGAGTGGTTTGAATCTGCATTACGAGGAATGGTTATGCCAATTTTCCAATAATTGCGTCCACAAGCCCATCTACGGTTTCATTCTTTTGCTGTTCACTTGGATTAGGGCATCATAGATCTGCTCTGGGTTTCTTTCCTTAACTTTCATTTATTCTAGAAATGGCGACTCTGTTGTCTTCTTCTCGTCACTCTGTGGTCTTGGTTCTATATCTGCATAATTAAGTCCTGCCAGGTGCCCTCTCTCATGTGCCAGTCTGGATCCACCAGTCTATTAACTAGAACTCTGCGGGTTGAATTTTAATTTACTTTTGGATGAAGGATTCCCTCTTCAACTTTCGAATATCTTCGGTGTCCATGGTCTATATACTATTGGGTTGGTTGATTTAAGACCTCAGGATAAGCTGGGATGGATATCCGCGATCTCTGGACGAATTTCTTCCTCACTCTCTTTTGTGTGTATTTTTCTTGACGTAAGTCTAGTATGGGTATCTCAATCGTAAAAATAACCTAGTGTACCCAGGATCTCTTGAGTGTAGTTTAGTTGTCTTGTAACTTCCACCTAGCGTGGAGGTGGATGCCCTTGTCCTCCTGCTTCATACCCACCTTCTGCATTTTATTAGAGATTTAGAGGCGTATTATTACTGTATTATTACTCTTTGTGTCTAATCTGTTTGTTTTGTATTTTTTAGTTTCTGTTATTAGATTCTTGCTCCAATCCGCCTGTGAATGTTGCCCTTTGCCTATAATCTGGTTTTTTGCTGTTTTCGATTTTTATTAATAAAAAATTGTAAAAGCCCAGCTAATGT